>NC_134357.1:464857655-465157655 GCF_048569485.1 Anomaloglossus baeobatrachus | reverse complement strand
TTTCATTTCTCTAGTTTGCACATACAGTACAACAATTTTTTTTCCTATCTCTTACCTGTTTGTACTCAGTCCTGTTTACATGTGCATATTAAACTTTAGTCATATGTTTACTTATTGCACAATGGCACATTATCATTGATAGCTTACATTGGGAAAGTCAGCACCTCAAAGGCATAGAGAGACAGTTCATGCCTTGCATACCCAATAGTTGTACGGCACAGAGGAATCCTAGGGGATGGTATGGTCAGCTAGTTACTCCTTCACCATCTTCCAAAACCTTTCCCTTTTTTTAGATGACCCCGTGCATCAGGGTCTGGGCACTGGGAAGGTCTAATGAAACTGTTCCAGACCTTTACTTCTTGGTTGCCCAGGAAACTATGACCTCTGCTACCAGCATTATCAGGTTGGAAATTTTTGTATACATTTTTTGACTAGGGCCTTCTGGTATTGCACCATTTTACTAGTCATCTCTACTGAAGGAAGGAGAGATGAAAAGTTTTCCTTGTAGTGTGGGTCAAGACGGGTGAACAACCAGTAGTCAGTGTTGGTCAAAATGCGTATCATGGGTCACAGGAAAGGCAGCAGGACATAAAGTCAGCCATGTGTGCCAGATACCCGATAGGCAAGACTTCCCTGTCCCCACCAGGTAGACCACTCTGTCTCTTCCTCCTCTTCAGCACATCCATGTTGAACAGAAGGGATGAAGCTGGTGTGGCTAATACCCGCTGTAGCGCAGGCAAACACCTCCTGTTCCTCCTCATCCTCCTCAGTCACCTCTTCCTCATTATTACCAAATCCGCACTGAGAACATGAGATGAGGCTGAGTTTGGTAGTATCATCTCCACCTGGTCTACATGCAAAGCTTCCTCTTTAATTGTGAGCAGCAAGTGGTGGAAAGACACAGAAGTGGGATGATTAAGCTGATTATGGCATCATCACCGCTCACAATCTTGGTTGATTACTCAAAGTGTTGTAGAACCACACAGATGTCACACATCCATGCCCACTCGTCAGTTCTTATGTGCGGAGGCTGACCAGAATACTGATGAACATGTTGTAGCTGGTATTCAACTACAGCCCTCTGCTGCTCACAAAGCCTTGCCAACATGTGTAGTGTAGAGTTCCAGTGCATGGGTACATGGCATAAAAGTCAGTGAGCTGACACTTGCAATCGCTGCAGCAGCACTGCCAGACCGGCAGCAGCTGTAGGTGACTTGCAGAAATGGGCGCACACACAGCGCACCTTCACAAGAGGCTCTTGCAAATCTGGGTTAGTTTTCAGAAAGCGCTGAACCACTAATTTGCGCTTGTGGGCCAGGCATGGTATTTGTGCAAGCTTGCCAAGCTTCAGAGCTGCTAGGTTACGAGCATCATAATAACACATGACCATGCCTGGTTGTGCATTCAGCAGTGAGAGCCATAGATCTGTGGTCTGTTAGAGCTTTCCACAACTCGGTGGTGGTGTGCTGTTTGTTACCTAAAACATTACTTTCTGCAGAGCCTGTTGCTGCTTCACTGAGGCAGTACTTCCTGTTTGTGATTGATATGGAGGCCAATTGGTGGATGGAGGATGAAGAGGAGGAGGGGGTGCAGGCACTATTGTAGTAGATGGGGGAAACCCTGATGGAACTAGGACCTGCAGTCCTCAACATCGGTAGCACGTATGCCATTCCAGGGTCTGACTCGATCCCTGCCTCAGCAAGGTTCACCCAGTGTGCTGTCAGGGAAATGTAGTGTCCCTGGCCACACGCGCTTGTTCACGTGTCAGTCATTAAGTGGACTTTCCCAGTAACTGTGTTGGTCAGGGCATGGGTGATATTATGGTACACATGCTTGTGTAAAGCGGGGACGGCACACCAAGAGAAATAGTGGCGGTTGGGGACTGAGTACCAAGGCATGGCCACTGCCATAAGGTTGGGGAAAGCCTAAGTGTCCACTAGCCTAAACAGCAACATTGCCATGGCAAGCAGTCTGGAAATGTGCCTGTTTAATGTTTGGACCTGTGGGTGGTTGGCTGGCTATTTCAAAGCCTGGGGTTGGGACAGCTGAATGTTGCGCTGGCAGAAGGAAGTGGACGTGGTTGCTGTTGGTGCTTGCAAATGTGCAATGACAGGTGCAGGGCAGAAGGTATCCATGCCTGTGCCCTGGACAGGGGATTCGCAAGCACATAGCACAAGTGAAGAGGCAGTGGTGGCACACGCAGACACTGATTCTGGACCCTAGTGATATGCTTTGATGACATGTGCCTGGGCATGCTACTGGAGGTCAGGCTCACAGTGGTCAGGCCCCTGCTGTTCTTGGTACAGCACAGATTGAAAATGACCTTTTTTTCAGACTGGGGAACACCTAATCCTGGACCTAGGGAGTTGCCATATGTGGGTGCTCTGGGGAACAGCTGCAAACCTTCTCCCTCTGGCCACTCCACTGCCTCTTCCTGCCTAGTGCTGTGAATCCACGCCCTCTGTGCTGCTGTCCTTACTCAGCCTCGCACCTTCCATGGTTGGGTCAGTGACTTCCTGATCAAGTAATGAGCTTGCCTGAGCACCCCAATGCTTGATCGAGTATCGAGCAGTTGCAACCACGTTCGCCATCACTATAATTAATACATTGAAAAAATGTATTCTCTAACCTAAGGCGATCCTAGCTAGCTTGTTTCACATATACTGTATACAGAGACAATGAGTGCTGTTGGTATTGAAACCAAGATATGCTAGACCAGACCTGGGCAAGGGGCGGCCTGCGGGCCACATCCGGCCCGCCTACAATCTGTGACCGGCTTGCCTGGTTCAGGGCGTCATTGCTAGCCGGTCAGTGATAAGGGCAATCTGACCTGTTGTCCGGAGTTCCAGGCTCCGGGAGACCCCTGGACAGATCGCCCTCATCACACGCTGCAGGCCGGGTAGGGAGCGATCCTGCAGCTCCGCATAGTGCAGGCAGCGGAACGCAGGAATCTCTCCTCTGTTCCCTGCCCGACACTTTTCTCTGTGACACATGCGCGCCCTGATATCATCAGTACGGCGCGCGTGTGTCATTTGAAAAGCTCCCACCCAGCAGTAGAAGAAGCTGCAGCAGCCGGGGCCCGTACAGAGAGAAGCAGCGGCGGGGGCCCGTACAAGAACAGCAGCGGCGGGAGCCCGTACGGAAAGAAGCAGAGACGGGGCCCGTACAAGAACAGCAGCGGCGGGGGCCCGCACGGAGAGAAGCAGCGGTGGGGGCCCGTACAAGAGAAACAGCGGTGGGGACTGCTAGGAAAACAGCATCGGCGCAGCCTGGGCATGTCAAAGAGAAGCAGCTCAGCAGGGGGCTCGTACGGACGTGCCTGAGGAGGGGATAATAAGAAGTGAGAGGTGAGTGGTTACTAGTAACCTGCGGGAACAATGGGGGCGGGCGGTAACTGTTGACAAATATTTGGGGTGTAGTGGTGTAGTATATGGGAATGTAGTTTTACAGGTGTGGTATATGGGGGGTGTAGTGGTGTAGTATATAGTGGTGTAGTTTTATAGAGGTGTATTGATGTAGTATAATACAGGTGTATATAGGGGTGTAGTATAATACAGGTGTATATAGGGGTGTAGTATAATGCAGGTGTATATAGGGGTGTAGTGGTGTAAGGTGTATATAGGGGTGTAGTGGTGTAGTATAATGCAGGTGTATATAGGGGTGTAGTGGTGTAGTATAATACAGGTGTATATAGGGGTGTAGTGGTGTAGTATAATACAGGTGTATATAGGGGTGTAGTATAATACAGGTGTATATAGGGGTGTAGTGGTGTAGTATAATACAGGTGTAGTATATAGTGGTGTAGTATAATACAGGTGTATATAGGCGTGTAGTATAATAAAGGTGTATATAGGGGTGTAGTATAATACAGGTGTATATAGGGGTGTAGTGGTGTAATATAATACACGTGTAGTATATAGTGGTGTAGTATAATACAGGTGTATATAGGGGTGTAGTATAATACAGGTGTATATAGGGGTGTAGTGGTGTAGTATATTACAGGTGTAGTATATAGTGATGTAGTGGTGTAGTATAATACAGGTGTAGTATATAGGGGTGTAGTATAATACAGGTGTATATAGGAGTGTAGTGGTGTAGTATAATACAGGTGTAGTATATAGTGGTGTAGTATAATACAGGTGTATATAGGGGTGTAGTATAATACAGGTGTATATAGGGGTGTAGTGGTGTAGTATATTACAGGTGTAGTATATAGTGATGTAGTGGTGTAGTATAATACAGGTGTAGTATATAGGGGTGTAGTATAATACAGGTGTATATAGGGGTGTAGTGGTGTAGTATAATACAAGTGTAGTATATAGGAGTGTAGTGTAATACAGGTGTATATAGTGATGTAGTGGTGCAGTATAATACAGGTGTAGTATATAGGGGTGTAGTGGTGTAGTATATTCCAGGTGTATATAGGGGTGCAGTGGTGTAGTTTATCACATGTGTAGTATAATACAAGTGTAGTATATAGGGGTGTAGGGATGTAGGTTATCACAGGTGTAGTATATAGTGATGTAGTGGTGCAGTTTATTACAGGTGTAGTATATAGAGGTGTAGTTTATTACAGGTGTAGTGTATAGGGATGTAGTGATGTATATTACAGGTGTAGTATGTGGCGGGTGTAGTGATGTAGTATATGGGGATTGTGTGTGTATGTATACAGTGTGTGTATGTGTGTATGTATATTATATACACACACAGTATATATATGCGTGTGTGTATATATAGTGTGTGTATATATATATATATATATATATAAAAAAATGTAGAACCGAGTTAATTATATTAGTCCGGCCTTCTAAAACCATCCCAATTTCTCATGCGGCCCCATGGGAAAATTAAGTGCCCACCCCTGTGCTAGACCATAAATCGGAGCAACGATCTCGGTCCTGTAGAAAGTTGTGAAAGCTTGAAGACCCTGAATACTTTTATGTCACACTGATCTTCGTTTTGAATACAACAATGATGTCCTTATTCTACATTTACGGGACTTATTTCAGTGGTAGTCGTCTTGGTGGATGTATCACAGTCTTGAATTTCTTTTAAAACCCTGGTGAAAGCACAAGAGTATAGGGTGCTTTACACGCAGCGATATTGCTAAGGAGATATCGTCGGGGTCACGGTGGTTGTGACGCATATCCGGTCTCATTAGCGAGATCGCAGCGTGTGACAGCTAGGAGCAACCGTAAACGATCGCAAAACAGGGAAAAATCGGTGGTCATGGAGAGGTTGTCCTAAAACAAAATATCGTTTTCTGCTCAGTAGCGATGTGGTTCGTCACTTCTGCGGCAGCACACATCGCTGTGTGTGACACCGCAGGAGCGACAACCATCACCTTACCTCTGTCCACCGGAAAAGGAGGAAGGAAGGACGTGGGCGGCATGTTCCGGCCGCTCATCTTCTCCCCTCCTTTTCTATTGGGCGGCGGTTCAGTGACGCTGCTGTGACGTCGCTGTGACGCTGAACGAACCGCCCCCTTAGAAAGGAGGCGGTTCGCCAGTCACAGCGAAGCCGCAGAGCAGGTATGTGCGTGTGAAGCTGCCGTAGCAATAATGTTCGCTACGCATGCTATCACACAATATCGCACATACGACGGAGGCGGGTGCTATCGCGCTCGACATCGCTAGCCAATGCTAGCGATGTCACAGCGTGTAAAGCCCGCTTATATGTACACTCCACCACTTCGTGAAAGTGTTTCATATCCATTCCTTGTTCTTCGGATGTTCCTACTGATGTTCATCCTATGTACTACAATAAATTTAGAAGAAGCATATTCTCTTTGTGTTGCTAATTTATTTTTTATGCTTCTTTGGCAAGTTACCCAGTTTGTACTTTTAAGACAGATAGCCTCACTTTTTGCTATATATCTGTTTGGCGCCTTGATAGTGTACCATGTTTTGGAGCTAAAGGAATTTGCTGTCCTTGTAATTTTTATAATGACACTGAAGTTACTTTTAACACCTCGCATGTGTGTTATGGTCTCACTTGCTATGCTCTAGAATGATTTTTAGGTGGATCTTAAGACAATTGAGGCACTGTCGCTTTATACTTTTCATAATAATTTTGATGTCTATACAAGGTGTTAGTTACATACAAGCTCAGTTGAATATAAAAGGAGTGTTCAGCAATAAAGTTCAGGAGGAACTATTGTAGTGGATAACATTCAGCACTAAGTCAAACAGTATTTTCTGGAGCAATGCCTACAATGGCAAGTGTAAAGGGGGCTTTACACGCTACGACATCGCTAATGCGAACTCGTTGCGGTCACGGAATTGGTGACGCACATCCGGCCGCATTAGCGATGCCGTTGCGTGTGACAACAATGAGCGATTTTGCATCGTTGCAAAAATGTGCAAAATCGCTCATCGGTGAAATGGGGGTCCATTCTCAAAAATAGTTACTGCAGCAGTAACGAGGTTGTTCCTCGTTCCTGCGGCAGCACACATCGCTCAGTGTGACACCGCAGGAACGAGGAAGCTCTCCTTACCTGCCTCCCGGCTGCTATGCGGAAGGAAGGAGGTGGGCGGGATGTTACGTCCCGCTCAGCTCCGCCCCTCCGCTGCTATTGGGCGGTCGCTCAGTGACGTCGCTGTGACGCCGCACGGACCGCCCCCTTAGAAAGGAGGCGGTTCGCTGGTCACAGCGACGTCGCCGGGCAGGTAAGTATGTGTGACGGGTCTGGGCGATGTTGTGCGGCACGGGCAGCGATTTGGCCGTGTCACGCAACAGAATGGGGCGGGTACCCACACTAGCGATATCGGGACCGATATCGCAGTGTGTAAAGCCCGCTTAAGACTATGTGCCCACGGGGACAGTGTCCTGCGGATATATTGGCAGGACATTCTGCAGGAGCTCCCAGAAAACCGCACCACAACTTTTGTCTGTTTCCATGCTGCGGAATGTCCTGCGAATATGGTGCGGGCATTCTGCATTGAGGATATGTGGCGCCCTGGGCAAGCCAGGACGTCATAAGCACTACACCAACACACCCCACACTCCCACTCAGGCACACCAAAGTCAGACAAAAACCCTTGTTGCCTCCCTCCAGGGGCTGATGCTCACACCAGGGGGTGGGCCAGGCGGTTGGTCCCGCCCACCGAGGAGTGCACAGTCATGGAGGCGGGAAAAGGAAGGAGTTGAGTTTTAAAGTTTGAAGTGGAAGGAGTGAAGTGGTAGAGGAGCAGACAGAAAGTGGTCCTGGTGTGTGGCCCGGACGGAACAGCAAGGTTGGCAGAGGGTGGTGACCGTCTGCAGGAGAGGCCGATTGGAGTGAGCCGTAAGGACCGTGGATGGGCGGTGGCCCGGCGGTACTGGACCGGTACGCAAAGAGAAGCCAGCACCATCCGGCAGGGGCTTACGGACCCCGACTAGGCTAGGAGTCGCCGTACAATTTGTCAAATCCGTTAGCGAAGGGAACCTCCTGGGTTTCCCAGCAGCCAAGTCCCAACAGAAGGCAACAGTCCAACCGTTAGAGGGAAACACAGTCACCGCCAAGGCTAAAGTTCCCAGGGCCAGAGCCTGCGGGCAAAAGGGGCTCCTTCAGCAACCTTCAATCTGGAGGAGCGGGTTACCGGTGGGAACCCATTGGAACCGTCTACACTACAAAGGTGCAGGGAAAGGCAGTCACCATCAACCTGCCGGGAGGGGAAACACCGCAGCCGTCTGTGGGACCCGTCCATCCAGCCGTTTGTTTTACTGGAGACTCTGTGTTTATCATTGGCTGAGTGAGTACCACCGTGCCGTGCGGCACAGCGCTGCCCCCGCGACCCTGCACCTCACCAGGCCCCGTAACCCGCCTGCCATCCATCCCTACCCCATCACTGGGCCCCGGGACAACCAACCCCCTACCCACGGAGGGGAGAACTAACATCCAGGCTGCTCCCTGCCATCGCTCCCGGGATCCCCGTTCAGAGCAGCGGTGGTGTCACCAACCTCACCACAACCGTGGGTGGCGTCACGGACAATATCAAATCCCCACAATCAAACCCCCCTTTTCACTCACGGGCGAGGAGCGCCGCTCGAGTCCCCGGGATCCGGCCCACCGCTCGAGCCACCACCGAGCAGCAGCCGGACCCGAGCAGTGGGAGAGCGCGGCGTCCCCTCCTCCGCCCGCGACAGATACAGTACCATGGCTTCGGCACTGCATCCTCAATGCAGAACATGTGCTGCAGTGTTCGGGAGTTCATACTCACCTCCATCACGCAGCACCTGGCTTTCCGGCAGCCGCGTCACTCTGTCAGCGTCTGCAGGAGAAGGTGGGCTGGCCTGAACTAGCTCTGGCTGTCACATGACCGGAGCTCGTGCAGGCCCCACCCACCTCTTCCTTCCTGTACATGGATCCACCACGCTGCTGTACACCGGACGGAGAAAGTGACTCGGGTGTCTTCTATCAAGGCAGGTAAGTATATGGGACCCTGTGGAGAAATCCGCAGGAATAATTGACATGCTGCTGATTTTTCCGCAGGGAAATCCGCATTATTTTCGCTGTGTGGGCACAGCAGTTCCCAAATGCCATAGAAATGGCTGGGGAGTAGCTGTGCTGCAGATTTTTGAAAAATCCGTGGAATTTCCGCGAAAAATCCGCGGCAAATTCCGCGTATTTTCCGCAGTGTGGGCACATAGCCTTAAACTGTCTACAGGACACCCGATTGTCAACCCCCCTGACTATGATGATGCTAGTATACGAGTACTGACAAAAATGAAGATGTAAAAAAGGGCCTGCTTGACATGGGTGTGCAGTATTTTTTATTAGAAGATGCATGGTGCAGAAGAAGGACAAAAACTGGTTGAGCCATATCAGAAATCTAGGATATAGAAGGTATTTCTAATGTTGAAAAGAGCGCTTATGTTCTATTTTGGCCAAGGAATGTGCCTCACTTTGTCACTTTATTTGAAATCAACGTTTATAAAGTTTTAAAAGTTTCCCTTTAGGTTCAACAAAAATAAATTAGATTTCATATTAGATAAATATGTTTTTAATTCTGGTATCTAAGAAAAAGACTGAAGGCACAGCCTATCTTTCTAATGTGAATAGATGCAAACTGAACATGAACCATAGTAACAAAAAGGAGACAATTGCACTCTATAGTTCTATACGTTCAACAATGAATATGGGAATATAGACATGCATTACTGCTATGAAAAACATGTAAAAATTGAGATACTTAGCACACACAAATGGCCAGATTTATGTGAGCCCAACAGCCAATGGCAAGTCTATATTCCCATAATCATGGTTACAAATATCTTAACACTACAGAGTGCACCTGTCTCCTTTTTGTTACTATGTTTCATGTTCAGTTTGCATCTGTTTACATTGGAAATTTAGGAAGTGTCATCAGTCTTAGGCCTGTTTGACACGTCAGTGATTCTGAGACGTTTGTGCTTTTTTTTAAACGTACCAGAATCACTGACATACGCAGACCCATTATAATGAATGGCTCTGCTCACACATCAGTGATTTTTCACTGCACGTGTCTCCGTGCGGCGTGTCCGTGATTGCCGCACGGAGACATGTCCATTTTTTTCTGGCATCACTGATGTCCCACGGACCACGCAGTGGTGTGATCCGTGAGACACGTGCCAGAAAAAAACGTGCTTTTAAAATAAAAATCTTTTTTACTCACCCGGCTCCAGCGATGTCCTCTGCAGCCCGTTCTGCTTGCTGCTTCTGAGCCGGCTCATTATTGTCGCGCATATTCATGATGCACGACACAGCCGACCCGGAAGCAGCTTCTGCGGGGGTCAGCGCCGGCCGGATGCTGCACCGCGGGAGCGATCAGCACCAAGGAGAGCGGGAGCGCGCACAGGTGAGTTAATCTCTAAGTGCAATCACGGGCCACGGAAAACGGAGCCCGAATTGCACGTAGACAACCCACGTGTGCCGTGATTCACGGCACACGTAGGGACATATGCGTGTTTTACATGCCAGTGAAAAATGTCAGTGTTTTTCACTGACGTGTGAAACAGGCCTTATTGTTAGATTACAGGGTCATACCTTCTGATTGAGTACTCCTGCTCTTCAGCCTCAGGTGATTTTAATTCTTCATTTGCAGGTTCCTATCTTCCCATTAATTGGAGGGGTTTTTTTAACCCAAAGAGAGGCATTAGACTAGGCAGGAAAAAGAGGTTGCCATGCTGTTGGCTGTTGGGCTCACATGAAACTGGCCATTTTTGTGTGCTAAGTATCTAAATTTTTACATGTTTTTCATAGCAGTAATGTATGTCTATATTCCCATAATCATTATTATACATAACTTAGCACTACAGAGTGCAACTGTCTCCTTTTTGTATTTAGTTATGTTATAACCTGGTATTACAGGTATTACAGTCTGAGAACTTGTAACATGCACAATGGCTATGCAAATCTTTAAAAAGTCTAAGAAAAATGTTTGAAAAATATATTACATTCTTCTATAGAGAGTGGCAATCATTTTGTTCAGTATTGCTGAAGCAGAGGAAAACAAAAGACCTACAAAAACTGCATTAACATGCTTTCATTTGGCAGACGTTTCTGTTATTAAACAATTTTTCAGTCCAAGCACCATAGATAATATGAAATATGTATATTTACTGTATGTAATAGTAATTGGTGTTATGTTCTAGCAGTCTTTTATCTGGGTGTATTTTATTTCTTTCTTTAGACAACTGTGAAGAACACTGATGACACACTGGACACTGATGACACACTGGACACCGATGACACACTGGTGGTAAAAATGGACACATGGATGTCACATTAATGACACACTGATCCAAAACACTTATGACACCGATACCATTTTTTCACATGTTTAAATGTAGGTGGTGTAACCCTTACAAAGGACTTTGTTTTACTGTGACTTTAAGAGACGGGGCTCCCCTGCTTAGCGCAATGGATTGGGCCACGTTTCCCCTTCTGTTTTGTGTTGTTTGGTTAGGTCCAAAAAAAGTGCGGGAAGAAGAAGGAAGTGAAGGACATCGCCTGGATGAGGCCAGCTGTCCTGTGCTTTGAGGGAGGAAAAGCCTCTCCATCTGTTCCAAGAGACGTGCACACCTACCTACGTACGTACCTAGGTTAAGCCTCCGTAGCTAGAATGTGGTGTCCACATGGTCCCATTGGGAGAGTTAGAGTAGTGGGTAGAGTAGAAGGAACTGCTTCACACATATTGTTAACTTGTTGCTTCTATTTTCTTGAGTATTGTGATAGTTGAGGATACAGAGCAAATCACCTCAGCTAGAGAGTTCAAATTAAAATTGTGTGTTTTTGCTCGTCCAATCATTATCCCTCTTTCCCTACTGCTTTGCAGCCTGTGTATGTAACCTTCCCACCAATAAACTCTCTCCTTGGCTTTATCCATCAGTCTGTCTGGTACCATATCTTATTCTGCACTGCGGTGTCCCTCCGTCATACTTTCATGTTTATGAAGCGATGACTAAGGCCTAAAACCTAGTTATACGAGTAGTTTAGTTATACCATACTGGAATTAAAACTCCAAACTAGTTGTATACAGTCAGCAGATATGATTATTATGGAGTCACTGCCATTGGAGGGCCCATCCCTTCTAGTTAGAAAATTGTGAGAACCTGAGAAAAATTCCAATCTCAAAAACATAGAAATTGGGTCATGTAAGTACTGTATGGCGTGGTCACTAAACCTCCTCACCCAGTTAGGTAGAGCCTGGGTTGTGGTATACCAACAAAAATAGGAAACCATTTTGCTCTTGGTACTGAGCTCCCTTTTCTTGTCGTATAACACAATGGTCATTTGTTTCATCTCTACATTAAAGCTTTTGGAAAAAAAAAATTGAAAATGAAGTTGTCACAAGTTGGACGCTTATCGATCCAGAAGATGTTACAGCTTTCAAAAAATAATGTTGAATGGTGTTGGGTAAGATGAATCTGTGAAATAATTGTCCTCGGTTAAGGTTACAGAACTCTGAATATATCAGATATCTGTCATATGCATTGGCTGCCCTTGGCAGACATTGATTGTCCCATTTATAATCCTACCCGCTCCTGGTATTTAGGAGGACACGTTCATCTCTCCGTGTGAACATTGTGCCTCTCAGATTTTCAGTTGTTCTCTGATTGAGGTAGTTTGCATCATTGCATTTGTTTGCCTGGTGATGGATCTGTACGGACACCGAACATTTCCAATTTAATTAGAATTAATCTACCAAAGAGATTCTAATTCTGACACTTGTGCATCATGTCGTAGCCTGCTGAAGGTCAGGTTTACTGCCTGGAATTCACACAGAGACAGCGCCACAGCACTTGTTGTGCCCCAGTGAGTAAAGAAATGAGATTTCTGGCACCCAGAGGGGTGCGGGCTAGGTCTAGCGCTAACCCATTATGTCTTGCATTATTTCTAGCTACAAGCACATTGTTATCTTACAATAAACCTTTTATTGCTATCAGGATTAGTTGGTTAGAAGAATTGCTTCAAGGACAATTACTGAGTCTTGCAATCTACAGATGGGGATAACCACACTATACAATATTTCAGAGCCCACCATATTAAGCCTTACACATTGGATAAGTGTTGGCTGACAGCTATTTTGCCTCCGAGTCAGTGGCTTACTCCCTAAAGAACAAAACGGTCGTTTGTTGTCAATCCAAAATGCCAGATTCTTCTCTCCTCCAACATCATCTGTCGCAGGAGAATCAGGAGACCCCCATACACAATATTTAACTGTCGGACTAAGCTCTGGTTGAGAGATGTGCCGTCAGACCTGGCATTGCGGTTTATATATAGATCCAGTCAATATGCTTGTTGATGGTTACCCAATAACAGATTTTTTCTGCATTCTCCAGAGTAGAACTAAGTATATGTTATAGGGAACTTCTCAGGTGATTCAAGCTGTGCAAACTACAGTCGGCATGAATCGCAGCCTGGCTGTAGTAATGCTATTATTGTAGCTAGGTATATTATTCTCAAAATAAAGATTAACACTCCTAAAATATAATTTGAAAAGCTAGAGATGAGACTAGACTGACTCAGCCCTCGGCCAGCTCTTCCCAGCACCTCTGCAGGTGATTGACAGGTCTCTCTCCAGGTACACGCGAGGGAGAGATCTGTCAATCATCTGCAGCTGCACTGGAAGGAGATGTCCGAGGGCAGAGTCAGACTACTCTGGTCTCCGGATCTTCAAAGTACATTTTCTAAGACATTTTAATTTGTTTCAGAAAGCGATAATACCTTGCTGTGATCGTGCTGCCCATGGTTTGAGAACCTGTCAAGAAGGCAGATATGCTAGGAGCATGTGAAACTCCCATGCTGGGGCTTGCATGGTCATTGGGCTGGTGGTGTTCGGGGTCGAGCTGTGAGTGGCCCGACCCGGCTTTCATGACCCCAGCGGGTTTCATTAAAGAGTTCGACAGTCCACAAGAGGGGGGTAACGGGAAGAGGATAACGGGGTTCCTGGGAGCACGTCACCGATTGCAGCGGTGACTGGGGTCTCGGTCTCCTCTGCCGTGGACCCCCTCTCCCTGCAACCCTTCTCTCCCCCAGGAACGGTATGGGACGGGAACGGGGGTTGCACGCAGCGCCACCCGTGGTATGCGGCCACCAGGTGTTTAGCTGCCGCTGCACAGTCTCTCTCCGGGGCAAGTATTACGGGCAGCTGAGATGGAATCTCTCCCCATGGGTGGAGTGAGGAAGCCCCGGGAGGTTGGTGAGAACCAAGGGCGGCAGTCCATGGGAGCACCGGGGCACAGGGTGGCGGCATTTACTCAAAACAGTCACTGAGTGCGGGTTCCAGTTCCTTTTTATTCATTGGTCTTTTCCAACATCGCACCCGGGTGCCGGTCCTCGCCGTTGTAGCCTCCGGTCGGTCCCGGGCAGGTCGGAGGCAGGGTCCGGTAAGGTTATCTGAGGGTCCCTCTGTCATGTGTGTTTGGTTGCCGTCCCCGTGGCATGAAGCTTCTTGGGGACTTGCCGCCTCTCTGTCTCTCTTTCTCCCTACTCTGGTAGCGCCCCCCAGTACCTGTCCCCATTCACTTCCTCCTGATGTTACTAGGCCTGGTCTGGCTGGTCCCCCTCCACAGGAGCTACTCCTGTGGAGGTCTGTCTCTACTCACATTTCAGACGGTTCTGATTAGACTTCCTGCCTGTTCTGCTGCTCACTCCTAGCTTAGGCCCCCACCCTACCAGGACGTCGTCATGGTGACCTGTCTGTGTGAAGCCACCTGCTTCCCGCTCATTAAGAGGCAGGATGAGAGTCATGCAAACCTGAGCTACATGCCGAAAACCTACTAACCCTTTCCTGGTGATGTGATGTGTGTGTGTGTAAACTTACCTCCTCCTGCCCGGGAAAAGAATATTATACAACACCCTGTAACGACCATGCTACAGGGGCGTCACACATGTAAATTAGCAGAAGGCGCTAATCAGAATGATACACAGTTTTATGACAAAAATTAGTATAGCCTACATTTAAAGGAAATCTGACACTAGATTAATGCTGCCCAAACCATGGGCAGCATGAATCAGAGCTCTGCTGCACAATTGCAACCAGGTATGTTTCACATTGACACAACAGCATTTTAGAGAAAACCAGGGCATAACTACATGAGGTGCAGGGGTTACAATCACACCTGAGCCTACGGTGTTTCTGATTTTGCTTCTTATCCTGAATCATGTGGCAAGGCTCAATATAGAAATTTAGGATTGTTGCATCCAATAGAGATCAAATCCTTTTCCTTTTGAAGAGCCAATTTGCATATTTAATTTATCAGAGGAGCATTGCATAAGTCTCCTTACACCGGTATGTGAGGAATATCACTCTCCACAAAGAGAAATGTTCCCCCTTAGGCCCTCTTCACACATCAGTGATTCTGATACGTATGTACGTATAATGTGTCTGCGCACACAGCATTAATTTTTCACTGTTTCCGAGCAGTGCATATATGTGTCCGTGTGTTCAGCTTTGAGGCCCTGTGCGCACGCTGTGGATTTACCGCGGATTTTGTCGCGGATTTGCTGCAGAAAAAGTGTCTAACATTGCTGCAGTCATTCCCCAGTAAATCCTATGGGTTTTAAAAAATGCTGTGCGGACACTGCGTTTTTATATACCCGCGGATTTACCCGCGGATTTTCCGGTGCAGAATTAATGAGCATGTCACTCTTTTTCCTCAGGTACCTGCGTTTTTTTTCATAGATAATGGTAAAAATTCACAGGGACCAACTTGTGGAAAATCCGTGGCAACTCCGCAAAAAAATGCACCAAAACGCAACAAACCACATGCGGATTTCGTTGCGGTTTTGGTGCGTTTTTTTACCGTGGGTGCGGGATTCTTTAAGAGGATCTGGATTTTTCTTAAGAAAAAGGCACTTTCTAGTGCGCACATAGCCTGAGAGAAGTCTGTTTTTTTCTGGGATCACTGATGATCCACGGCCTGCACAGTGGTGTGATCCATGAAACACGTACCAGAAAAACACGTACATTTAAAATAAAAAGCTTTTTAAACTCACCTGTCTCTAGCGATGATGTCTTCAGCCGCTGCTTTTCCTGCTTCTAGGACGGCTTATTATGCTCATACATATGCATTGCACAGCCGACCTGGAAGTAACAGCGGTGACCGGACAGAGCATCGCGGGAGATATCAGCACCACGGACAGCAGGAGTGTGAACAGGTGAGTATAAGTGCCTGATCTCCGTGTATTATCACAGATAGCACACGGAGATCACACGTGTGCCAAAATCACGGCACACAGACCGACATATGCAATACAATATAATACAATACAATACAACATGATCAAAACTCAAAGTTCATAATCATAAAGTGGTCAAAACATCACAGGTCTCAAAATGGTATATGCAAGAACTACAGTGACCCACATAAAAAGAAGCCCTCACATGGCTGTAGAAAAATAAGAATGTTATTCATCTTAGAATGGAGACATAAACCACATATTTTTGGGCAAAGTTACTAAAATAACACAAAAACAAGTTTGGTATTGTCGTAATTGTACTGACCTGAAGAATCCTTTTACCAGGTCATTTTTACCGCACAATGAATGGCTTTAAAAGTAAAACCAAAAAACAATGGCAGAATTACTTTTTCCCTCCATTTCATCCCACTTGATATTTTTTCTTTATTTTTTCTTTAAGTATATTATAAAGTTAACTGAATGTCATTCAAAACTACAAGCAAAAATAGTCATCAATGTAAAAATAAGAAAAATGTATGACTCTTAAAAGAAGGGGAGGAAAAAACAAAAACAAAAAGTGCAATACGAAAAACTAGTTGAGGAGGGAATGGGGTTAAAATAGTGTACAACCATATTATAAGCACCAAAGAATGTTGTGAAAAATAAAATTTTGCTCTTTATTTGTGATCTACATGTAATTTTCAAGAATAAGAGGCGTTTTGTACTATTCCATGGTAACAATGTATCAGTGACACTTTACGGTTACATTGTTCCGAGATCATCATTAGCCGCTTCTACTCACTGGATTCATTTAGATGGCTCTGATAAAAAGAACTGATCCTGTCAATCTTCACTGACAAGGTCACGGGTCAGACAGTAAAGCCCTCCATATTGATCCCCCGAGTTGTTTTGATCTTCTATAGATTAGCGCAGCCTTTCATGAGTTCAGTCGGAGTGTGTTCTGTACTGTGATATCCTACTGTAGCTAACCCAATTAGACTCAGATGAGGTAAATTTTTCTGATGTATTTTCTAATTGGACCCAGCAATGACCAGACTTCAGAGCAAGAGCAGAAACAGATCTAAGTAAATAAGGAAAATCCATGCTGATGTTTACAAGGTGATACAACCATTTTGCTTTTAAGACATATTGCGGTAACAAAGTGAAATCAAGATCAAGACTACCCATTAATTGCCAAAGTAAAACCTGCTGTAAAAGGAAGCTCCTACTTTGGATAAGCCAGTGCATATGCAATATTTACAAAAAAATACAGATATTCGACTTTTCGGTGAAATTTCATGATCATCCTAAAATGCCCTCTAACCTTTTCAGTTGAACTTAATGTTCTCTAATCTTCTGAATGCTCTTGTCCAACTGTACAATGTTTCAGTTATTTTTGCACAACTTGCTGTTATCTAAAAAGAAGCTTAGTTGCAAAATTCAGACCAGGTGTTTGATCTATAAATCACCCAATACATTTCGGGGTTCAATTAGAAATGGTATTAAAAGGGAATAATGTCAGAAAGTGTTTGCTACCTCATCTAAGAGTAGCAAGATGTAAGCAAGGAGATTCTGAATCCAATGGTGTATCACTTAGATTACTGGCTGCAGTCGTTTTGACACAATCTGAATTTTTAGCTTTAGTTATGTAGCTGAGCCCAGGGAGCTGTCTCCACCAACATCAAGCTCTGTATAGAGATTGTACATTGACAGTGAGGTGTCAATCACAGCAGGGGGGCATTCCAGCTAGACCTAGCAATGACATTCACCAAGTGATAATGTGCCGCCCCCATGGCAGCAGCCGGGGCTGCTCGGATCAGGATCCGCGGTGGCTCGAGGGGTCTCCGGACCCGGGGTCGTGCGGCCACTCAAATGAAGGGGTTATTTACAGGGGATAGTGTTAGAGTTAGACGCCACCCATGGTATGTGGTAATTTGAAGTACCACCGCTGCTGTTGGGAGTACCCGGGGGTGATGGAAGGGGGCAGCCAGGTGTTCGAACCCTCCACGGGTAGGGAGAATGCCCCGGGCCTCGGGAATGATGTTTGGGGAGTGCCGTGGGAAGTGAAGGGGGTCACTTGCGTACTCACTCAGTCCATTAAGCTGACACTGACAACTGGGTAAACCAAAGTTCTAAACACCGCTGCCGCTGAGGGGAGCTAGTTTGGGTCCCGTCCCCGATGGTGTTGCCTGGTGATCCATGACCTGCCTCCTGGAACTAAGTTTACTTCTCTGTTGGTCCTGGTAGCTTGAAACTAGCTGGGTCCCGCTCCCCACTATGGCTAAGTGTGGGAGCTTGCTCTCACGGTTCACGCTTGGGATTTCCTGGACCCTTTTAGTGGAGAGTCCTATCCACCTCGTTGCGCTAGTACCCCGATTCTGGAGCGGGTGGAGAGCGGATCTTGAAGGCTCCGATCTCGTCGGGTAAATTGTCAGGTTGCCTGAAGCTACTCCCTGACCTAGGGTCCACGTGCCCCGTCGTGCCTTGGTTCCAGCCCGGTGATGGTGCAAGGCCACCAACTGTCCTCCTTGACAGTTCCGTGACCCTTGCCACGATCCCCTGTGACCGGAGGTCCACTCCTCTAGGCCCAGACCACTGTCTGCCACCTTGATAGCTTCCTAGGAGCCCTGCTCCTGACCTCCTCTCTCCTTCACTTCCAACGCAACACTGCTCACTCCGGACACTCCTGAACTCCCCTTTCCAACCCCCCAAGTGGGCGACCCTATTCCACTCAGGCCGTTCACTGGTGTGTTTGGTGAGTGTGGTGCAGAGTGTACCTAGGATTTGATTAGCTGATGTAGGCAACACCATATGGTTAGGGACCCATAACCAAGAGGGAGATGGATATTGCACGGGAGGGCAGGTTGTGCAATACCCTGTGCTGTCCTGATAGTCCAGGGGCGTCACAATAAAGACTCTAGTTTACGTAAACAACAGCATGAAGCCTGATAAGAGAGGCGTAGTTGATTTTCTTTTTTTTTAAACCCCTATAAATTGCTGGCTTCAGCTTTATATATATACATACATACTGTATATATATATATATATATATATATATATATATATATATATATATATATAAAAAAAATAAAATAAGTTTAATAATAATAAGTTTTATTTCTATAGCGCCAACATATTCCGCAGCGCTTTACAATTCAGAGGGGACATGTACAGACAATATATAATTTATATAATAGCGCTATTAATTCCACAGCGCTTTGCATACATTGGCAACACTGTCCCCATTGGGGCTCACAATCTAAATTCCCTATTGATATGTTTTTGGAATGTGGGAGGAAACCGGAGTACCCAGAGGAAACCCATGCAAACACGGGGAGAACATATAAACTTCTTGTAGATGTTGTCCTTGGTGGGATTTGAACCTAGGATTCCAGCACCGCCATTACATAGCTTACATAGCAAAAACCTGCTGACAGATTTCCTTTAAACACTCCTCCTCATCTTGATATTCACATTTTGATATCATGAGACCAAGATGACACCTAACCATTGATTAGCAGTACTGTGCCTTTGTTCCATAGTTACATAGTTACTTGGGTTGAAAAAAGACCTAGGTCCATCTAGTTCAACCTTCCTCCACCAGTTCTACATTTGGTCACTAAGTCATTTAATTTATGAGGCTTCAAGCAGGATGTTCTCAGATGAAAGTGGCCACTGAGCTTAAAGTGTCACAGAGCGTCATCTCATCAGCAATTTACAAGAGAGATACTGAGAGATTGGAAGAGTCACAGAAAGGTATAGAAATGAATGTCCTGTAGCTACATCTCACACTGATGACGACTTCTTTGTGAACAATATCATTTGGAACTGGATGATGAATGCCACACAACTCAAGGCACATTTAAGTGAGTCGAGCGGCACCCAAGTGTCATGTCAGACCATTTGAAACCCTTAATATTAGTGTGGTCTGCGTGCTAGATGACCTGTAAGGGTACCTGACCACAGCACCAGGCACAGGCATCATCTATGCTGGACCAGAGACCAATAGACTTCAGTGCTGTTCACTGATGAAAGTTGATTAATACCGAGTAGAAGGGATGGCCACCAATAATGTTGGAAATGTGAAGGAGGGTGCTGTGCATCACCCACTGTTGTCACCAGACAAATCTTTGGTTGCGGTGGTGTTACATTGTGGTCATATGTGTCTAGTCATTATAGAACTGCCCTACACTTTGTGAATGGTTTGTAGAGATGAGGACAAGAGTTTTTAAAGTGCACAAATTACAAAGTTTTATTGAACAAGGTGAGGACAAATAAACATCCATATGAACATTAAAAACATGTTAAAAGATCATATGACAGATTACTCCCATTTTACAATAATGTCCTGGGTTCAAATATGAAACTCCAGAGCGTACTGGTGCAGCACAGTCAAGAAAGCATGCAGGAATAAATCAACATTGAGTACTCTTAGGGCATACAGCTACCATATGTAGAGACAAAATCCTGAGCATAAATCACATTGCTCCAGCACCTGCACCATCAGACCGTGACTGCTCCCAAAGGTAAACATTAGCCAAGTATAATATGAGAGGAGAGTCTGTCAACCAGCGGCCCCAAAATCACCTACGTACGTTTCGATATTACAGAGTACTAATCTTCATCAGGGAGGAGGCGTGTGCAGCACATACAGGATGGCAGGAATTTGTGAATGGTACAGTGATGAGCCTCTATTACCTGAGTAACATTATTAATCCAGTCATTGTACCTCTGCATGAACAACACAGGCTTAATTTCAGCTTTTTGGATGACAATGCTCCAGCTCATCGAGGTTACATCATTAGGGAACGGCTGTTGGACACTGGGGTACCTCCAATGGAGAGGCCTAAACTTTCTCCAGACTGGAATCTCATAGAAAACCTATGGAATCAGTTCAGTTGCTATGTAGAGGCTCATAACTCTATACCCCAGAACCTCAACGACCTGAGGGCTGCCCTTCAAGAAGAATGGGATGCCATAACTCAGCAGACAATAACTCCACTTGTGACCAGCAGGAAATGTGTTGTAAAGCTGTAATTGATGCTCAAGACCACATGACAAGTTAGTCAGACATTGACTATTTTGGAGGGTATACCCACCATTATTGGCTTTTATTTCTCTACATTTTTTGAGATGAGGAAATCACCATTGCACACTTCTACTTAAATGCAACAATTTTTTTTGATAAAATATCCCTGTAGCTTGAACTTTCTACATTTTACATACATTTTCACCCAAAAGTCAAATATCCCTAACTTTTTGTGAGGATTCCAAGAGGTTGGGGGCCCATTTCTACTTCCAAAGCAGGTGGAACTTTGCATTTTTAAGACCGCTTGAGCTGCAAAGGGCCCATATATTGTTCTTGCACAGGGGCCCTTTTCTGTTTGTGTCTGCTAGTGCTGCATCCACACCTTTACTAAACTCAATACAAAAAAGAAAACTACAGTGAAACCTTGGCTTACGAGAACAATTCATTCTGGGAGTTTGCTCGTAAACCAAGTTACTTGTCTAGCAAAGCAAAATTACCCATAGGAAATAATGGAAGCTCAGACAATTCGTTCCACAACTTGTGCAATGTCCCATCTTGGTCCCCTATTGTGCCATTCCACACATGCACAAACACACAAACACGCACGCACACACACATATTATGCTCACCTTACACTCCGTTCCCTCGGCGGCCTCCTGGTTCTTGTAGTCCGCAGGTATGTGTATCCAGTAGCCATAGGCAACAATGCAGGAGCTTCCGCTGTCAGCGTCAACGTCATACACAGGAGCCGCTTGCCTTTGATTGGCCAGCGCGCTGACGTCAAAGGCGTGAGCCGCTTGCCTCTGATTGGTCAGTGCACTGCTTTTGAGAAGCGCTGACAGCGGAAGCTCCTGCATCGTCGCGATGGTTACCGGATACACACACCTATAGACTACAAGAACAAGAAGACCGCCGAGAGAATGGAGGGTAAGGTGAGCATAATATGTGTGTGTTTGTGCATGTTTATGCGGACTACAAGACCAGGTCAGAGCGCAGTAAAAGTACGGAACCGGAAGTGTGTGCGGTGAGTATTTGCTCGTAAACTGAGTTACACATTTACAGCAAGCTTTGCTCATATAGCGAAATACTCGCACACCAAGTTACTTGAAAACCGAGGTTCCACTGTATATGTGATATCACAGTTGATAGGGAATTTTCAAGCATGTACTGATTAGCATTGTGAGGCCAAAGAGAGAAGCAGTCAGTCAATGATTGTATTTTCTTTATTAACACTTTATTCAATAAAAATTTCTGCTGATTATTGGACTCCAGAATATTAGAAATTCTCAGTCTCCTGATTTAGCATAGCCAAAGGGAGTATACATGTGTATATGTATATACATATATGTATATATATGACTCTATAACTTTAGTGTACAGACTGCATATGTAGTCAGCAAAAATCACTTGAAGGACTCAAGAATACTAATTCTTTAATATTATCTTTTATCTTTTGCTCTATCATAAAGTCTACTTTTATTCTCTTCTCTTGTGCTGCACCAGTTGTTTGTAATGTATTTCCATATTTTAAAGGAAACCAACCAGCAGGATTTTCATATATAAAGTAAAGCCAGTGCTATACTGGCGCTGGGATGCTGAATGTAAGCATACCTTTTGTTCAGAGCTTGGATGTTATATATCAGAAATATGTGCACGTAAAGTTCCAACAATGCACTGCTATTTGATTGACAGATGCAACAGGAAGGGAATAGGTGGGTCAAGTCTTGCTATCTATTCCCGCCCCTGTCTGTCTGACTGCGCCGGAATTGATGGCAACAGGGCAAGAAAGGCCAGGCCGGCAGACAGGGGCAGAGATAGATAGCAAGACCTGGCCTACATATTCTCTTCCTGTTGCACCTGTCAATCAAATAGCAGTGCATTGCTGGAACTTTACTTGCATATATTTCTGAAATAAAACATCCAGTCTCAGATCAAAAGGTATGGTTACATTCAGCATCCTAGCACCAGTATAGCACTGGCTTTACTTGATATATGAAAATCCTGCTGGTTAGTTCCCTTTAAAACACTGGTGAAACCCAATAGTCAATTCTGTAAATTGAACTCCACAGTATAGGTTACAGTATTGGCTAGGTCATTACTCGAAATACAGTACTTACTATTATATTATAATTATTTTTATTAAACTTATTATAAGTTTTATATAGCTCATTGTTAATTCACATTCAATTCCTGATCATTGTAACGCTGTAGTTTATTAGGGACTAGTCCTATAGTTCTCTGTATGTTCCAGCAGAGTTATTAGCCAATAGTTACTTTCCCCCTTGGACCAATAAATCTTGAGAAACCTGGTTATGTTCACTGAGGTTTATTAAGTCTATTTGTCACTTAGGTTTAGTTTTATCTTTACTGCCCTGTGATGTAAATCCTATATAGACTATACATAGTATAATGTGAATATACAGAGTGTGGGATGAGAGATAGAAAGACCCTGAATCATCTCATCATGTAGGTCCCTGTATATATGCTTAAGGCGGGGGACACATGAGCGTATAACATCTGATGCTAGAGAATCGGATTCTACATGCTAATGACACTCGGCTCAAACTCTGCTGGAGTGTCACTCACTGTGCTCCAATTCTCACACATTTTTGGAAGATAAAACATGAATTTTATTAAATCTGCAGCAATCAGCCCAGTAAGTGACACATTTCTGGAATAAGGGTCTCTGTCTCTACATAATGCTGGGCTGAAATGGTGTATAAAAAACTATGGGCAGATTTATTTTAAGGAAGAGAGTCTACAGCTGCATCTCTCCCCTTCCTGTTTTCTTTTTAATAGATTTTTGGGGACTTAAGTAGATTTGTTAATATTTAGAGATCTTCCGGGCAGAGTAAGACTAACTACAGGCTGCTGGATGGGAAGATGACATGTAATCATAATAGATTTTCGTGTACAAGTGAAAGATTTGCATTGGTGAAATGCTGGTGGTTCCACCCGAATGAAGAACAACCCTAATTCTTAATGGTATGGGCCATCATGCCTTGTATCAGAGACCTATCTGGCATTCACCTATGCAAGGGATGCTGAGTCCATTTTTTTAATAATACGAGAAAAATAGAGAATGATTTTGCTCTAGAATTATCACTTCCGGCAATCGTAGGAGCATACGTCTATGATGGAGTAGATGTTTTTTGTGCTGAGTTCGGGATCTGGGCACCCTCAGCCTTACTATATGACTCTCTAAAATGGGATAAAGTCCTGAATATTTATAAGGTTTAGAAAATTCTAAAAATGTCTTATTTCGGAAAAGGATTTAAATAGACCTTGGCTTGTTTGGTAGATTGGACCAATTGGTTCTTATGTGCTGTCAAATTGAGCTTCTGACTCCCCTGTTGACTCACTCTAAATTGGAGGCTGACGTGAGTGGATCAAAATAGTCGAAAGTGACAAGCGAATGTGCGTATCTGGTAGGGTCTGAGGAAGGACTGTTACTTAGCAACTTCACTTCATCCCCTCTCTATCATAAGAGACTGTGTCATATATTTTTTTCAGGACCTTTAAACAGCAAAGCAATTGGCTTTTCATGTATTGGCTTAAGTATACAAACATCGAGCTGTGCCACTCTAGTGTGTGCCAGGGAAACAGGAATGTGCCCATTATTGAATGGAAGAAATTATTCAGTCCTGACTTTTCCGAGGCAAACCAACAAATTTGTCTTATAGTAGCTGAACTGTATTAAGATATATATATATATATATATATATATATATACAGATTATACATATATATATATATATATATATATATATATATATGTGGCGCCCCTGCCACAACAGAGTATTGTACCTCAGTTAAGGTGCGGTATTCGCCTTGAGGTGAGGAGGGGGTTAACCACCACGCTCAGCCCGGGTTCCTCACTGCTGGAGGAGTAACTCTTACAAAGAACATTTTCCAAACACCGGTGGGTTCTTCCAACTTATCCAAGGTCGACGGGGTCCATCACAGCGGTGACCAGTGCATCTGTGGCAGCAACCGGCTACTTAAAAAACTATGAGTAAAGATACCTGAAACCACAGTGGCCGACTTGGACTCTTATAACGGTGACGGCGCCCCGCACCTCGACACCAACGGCCACCGCCACTACTACTACTCCCCTCATCATCCTCTCCGGGGCCCGCTCCACCTGTGGCGAGCGATACCACCTTAGCTATTATTACCATCAGCCCTGGAGGACAGAGACAGCAGCAGCGGCTAAATTCCTGGCCGAGTACCGCAGGTGGCGTCACGACAAACATCCACCTCTTTATTTCCCTTTTATTATGGACACCTCGGGGCACGAAGGCGGGCAGGGCCTCCTGTGACATCCCCGGAATCGACACCACTGGCCCAGCGGCGAGTAATTCTAATCCCCTGCCCCCTGGGTGCTACATTATATATATATATATATATATATATATACACAGTGCCTACAAGTAGTCTTCAACCCCCTGCAGATTTAGCAGGTTTGATAAGTTGCAAATAAGTTAGAGCCTGCAAACTTCAAACAAGAGCAGGATTTATTAACAGATGCATAAATCTTACAAGCCAACAAGTTATGTTGCTCAGTTAAATTTTAATAAATTTTCAACATAAAAGTGTGGGTCAATTATTATTCAACCCCTAGGTTTAATATTTTGTGGAATAACCCTTGTTTGCAATTACAGCTAATAATCATCTTTTATAAGACCTGATCAGGCCGGCACAGGTCTCTGGAGTTATCTTGGCCCACTCCTCCATGCAGATCGGTTCTTTGGGTGTCTCATGTGGACTTTAATCTTGAGCTCCTTCCACAAGTTTTCAATTGGGTTAAGGTCAGGAGACTGACTAGGCCACTGCAACACCTTGATTTTTTCCCTCTTGAACCAGGCCTTGGTTTTCCTGGCTGTGTGCTTTGGGTCGTTGTCTTGTTGGAAGATGAAATGACGACCCATCTTAAGATCCTTGATGGAGGAGCGGAGGTTCTTGGCCAAAATCTCCAGGTAGGCCGTGCTATCCATCTTCCCATGGATGCGGACCAGATGGCCAGGCCCCTTGGCTGAGAAACAGCCCCACAGCATGATGCTGCCACCACCATGCTTGACTGTAGGGATGGTATTCTTGGGGTCGTATGCAGTGCCATCCAGTCTCCAAACGTCACGTGTGTGGTTGGCACCAAAGATCTCGATCTTGGTCTCATCAGACCAGAGAACCTTGAACCAGTCTGTCTCAGAGTCCTACAAGTGATCATGAGCAAACTGTAGACAAGCCTTGACATGACGCTTTGAAAGTAAAGGTACCTTACGGGCTCGTCTGGAACGGAGACCATTGCGGTGGAGTACGTTACTTATAGTATTGACTGAAACCAATGTCCCCACTGCCGTGAGATCTTCCCGGAGCTCCTTCCTTGTTGTCCTTAGGTTAGCCTTGACTCTTCGGACAAGCCTGGCCTCGGCACGGGTGGAAACTTTCAAAGGCTGTCCAGGCCGTGGAAGGCTAACAGTAGTTCCATAAGCCTTCCACTTCCGGATGATGCTCCCAACAGTGGAGACAGGTAGGCCCAACTCCTTGGAAAGGGTTTTGTACCCCTTGCCAGCCTTGTGACCCTCCACGATCTTGTCTCTGATGGCCTTGGAATGCTCCTTTGTCTTTCCCATGTTGACCAAGTATGAGTGCTGTTCACAAGTTTGGGGAGGGTCTTAATTAGTCAGAAAAGGCTGGAAAAAGAGATAATTAATCTAAACATGTGAAGCTCATTGTTCTTTGTGCCTGAAATACTTCTTAATACTTTAGGGGAACCAAACAGAATTCTTGTGGTTTGAGGGGTTGAATAATAAATGACCCTCTGAATAAACTTTTCACAATTTAAAAAAAAAATCAAAAAATAAATAACATTCTTTTTTGCTGCAGTGTATTTCACACTTTCAGGCTGATCTACAGTCCAAATGTCACAATGCCAAGTTAATTCCGAATGTGTAAACCTGCTAAATCTGCAGGGGGTTGAATACTACTTGTAGGCACTGTATATATATATATATATATAATTTTTATATATATATATATATATATATATATATATATATATATATATATATATATACAGTGGGTATGGAAAGTATTAAGACCCCTTTAAATTTTTCATTCTTTGTTTCATTGCAGCCATTTGGTAAATTCAAAAAAGTTAATTTTTTTTTCTCATTAATATACACTCTGCACCCCATCTTCACAGAAAAAATACAGATATGTAGAAATTTTTGCAAATGTATTAAACAAGAAAAACTGAAATATCACATGGTCATAAGTATTCCTTTGCTCAGACACTCGTATTTAAGTGACATGCTGTCCATTTTCTTGTGATCCTCCTTCAGATGGTTCTACTCCTTCATTGGAGTCCAGCTATGCTTAATTAAACTGATAGGACTTGATTGGAAAGGAACACACCTGTCTATATAAGACCTCACAGCTCACAGTGCATATCAGACCAAATGAGAACCATGAGGTCAAAGGAACTGCCCAAGGAGCTCAGAGACAGAATTGTGGCAAGCCACAGACCTGGCCAAGGTTACAAAAGAATTTCTGCAGTACTCAAGCTTCCTAAGAGAACAGTGGCCTCCATAATCCTTAAATGGAAGAAATTTGGGACCACCAGAACTCTTCCTAGACCTGGCATCCCAACCAAATTGAGCAATCGTGCGAGAAGAGCCTTGGTGAGAGAGGTAAAGAAGAACCCCAAGATCACTGTGACTGAGCTTCAGAGATGCAGTAGGGAGATGGGAGAAAGTTCCACAAAGTCAACTATGGCTGCAGCCCTCCATTAGTCGGGCCTTTATGGCAGAGTGGCCCGACGGAAGCCTCTCCTCAGTGCAAGACATATGAAAGCTTGCATACAGTTTGCAAAAAACACATGGAGGACTCCCAGACTATGAGAAATAAGATTCTCTGGTTTCATGAGAAGATAGAACTTTTTGGTGATAATTCTAAGCTGTATGTGTGGAGAAAACTAGGCACTGCTCATCACCTGCCCAATACAATCCCAACAGTGAAACATGGTGGTGGCAGAATCCTGCTATGGGAGTGTATTTCAGCTACAGGGACAGGACAACAGCTTGCAATTGAAGGAAAGCTTAATGCAGCCAAGTACAGAGATATTCTGGAAAAAAACCTCTTCCAGAGTGCTCTGGATCTCAGACTTGGCAGAAGGTTCACCTTCCAACAAGACAATGACCCTAAGCACACAGCTAAAATAACAAAGGAGTGGCTCCAGAAGAACTTTGTGATCATTTTTGACTGGCCCAGCTGGAGCCCTGACCTAAACCCAATTGAGCATCTCTGGAGAGACCTGAAAATGGCTGTCCACCAATGTTCACCATCCAACCTAACGGAACTGGAGAGAATCTGCAAGGAGGAATGGCAGAGGATCCCCAAATCCAGGTGTGAAAAATTTGTTTCATCATTCCCAAGAAGACTCATGGCTGTACTAGCTCAAAAAGGTGCTTCTACTCAATACTGAGCAAAGGGTCTGAATACTTATGACCATGTGATATTTCAGTTTTACTTGTTTAATAAATTTGCAAAAAAATCTACATATCTGTTTTTTTCTGTCAAGATGGGGTGCAGAGTGTACATTAATGAGAAAAAAATGAACTTTTTTGAATTTACTAAATGGCTGCAATGAAACAAAGAGTTAATAATTTAAAGGGATCTGAATACTTTCCATACCTACTGTATATATAAAAACGATAAGCACAGCAATCTACAACAAGGACTACTCTTTCTTTGATTTCTTTGGTAAGGAGTTGTAGATGAAAAGTATTAGAGAGCCGCTATGAGCTGTCATGAATATCATGAAATGTTCCTTTATTTCCTGCCTTTTAATGTGTTTGCTACATTATGCCATGATTTGCAAAGAAGTGATTGGCAACACAAGGGAGAAGAATTATGTGCTCTGGTTATTCAATGCGTAAAAACTTCTCTAGCTTTATATTTTGACAAATGTGCTATAGAAGAGGTCATAGGTCCCACAAACCGTCCCGGTTTGAGGCACAGTCTCGCTGTCCCGGCTGTCAAGGCTTTTGTCCCAACTTCCTCTCTTTTCTCCTTGTTCGCTCTGTACTCCTCTTCCCCAGGGGCAGGGTTGGGATTTATTTGCACAAATACATAAGATAAAAAAAAAAATCTTCTCTGGTCTCATTAAGTCTCAAATTCATAAACTCATGCTCTGTAAGGAGCAACTCTACCAATGAGCCAAAGAACACACTGAGAAAGATATGAGGATTTGGTTATCTTGAGCTGTACTGCATGCAGGGAAATCAGAGGCAGATTATACAGGTACATAGAGATATATCTGTACAAAGCAGTGTATTCCTAAGTAGCTGTATTCTAGAGGTGAATAAATAATCAGATTGCTTTTGTTCTTATAAAATTACTAAAAAAGAAGACAACGATTGCAAAAATAACCCGAAGTTTAATAATCTACCTTGGTATTGCAGTCCACCCATTCCCATAATAACCATGGTCGCTCTTCACTGCACCCTCTCTAGTTCAGCTATGTCCTTCTTATACACAGGAGACCAAAATTGTACGCAGTATTCAAAGTGTGTTCGCACTAGTGATTTATATGGAGGTAAAACTATGTTCTTCTCATGAGCATCTATGCTTCTTTTAATGCATCCCATTATTTTATTAGTCTTGGCAGTAGCTGCCCGACACTGGTCAGTAAAATTGAGTTTGCCATTCACCCATACATCCAAGTCTTTTTCAGCAACAGTTTTACCCAGTGTTTTATAATTGAGTACATAGTTATACATTTTATTTCCTCTGCCCAAGTGCATGACCTTACATTTATCCACATTAAATTTAATTTGCCATGTCTCAGTCCAAGCCTCCAGCTTACATAAATCCATCTGTAATATTAAATGATCCTCCTCTGAATTGATTACCTTGTAGTTTAGTATCATTTGTAAATATTGAAATTCTACACTCTATGCCCTCTAAAAGACCATTCATATATATGTTAAAAAGAAGAGGGCCCAATACTAACTCATGTGGTACCACACTGTTAACTGTGACCCAGTCTGAGTGTGTGCCATTAATAACCACCCTTTGTTTTTTATCACTTAGCCAGTTCTTAACCCAATTACATATGTTCTCCTTTTCTCATTTTATGTACGAAACTTTTTTTGGCACTGTATCAAACGCATTTGAAAAATCCACATAGACAACATTCACTGCAGTTCCCTGATCCAGTCTGGAATTTACCTCATACAAGCTTTTGAGATTAGTTTAACAGGACTGATCCCTCATAAATACTTATAAAGCCATGTTGATACTGGGTCACGAGATTATTCTTCTTCAGATACTCAAGGATAGCATCTTTTAGGAAACACTCCAGGATTTTACCCACAGTAGAGGTTGAACTTACCGGCCTATAATTTCCAGCCTCTGACTCCACAGGCAGATTATACTGGCACATAGAGATAGATTGTACACATAGCAGTGTATTTCGGTGACATTTTCATGAAATCACATGCACTTTGCTTGGACATTTAGGATGTGTTCACATGTACCGTAAATGCTGCGTTTTTTTTTCAAAGAAATTCTCCTGTGTTTAACTGCTAAGCAAAGTAGATGTGATTTAAAGGGGTTATCCGACATAACAAAAATGTTTGAGTTTAAGCTAATCTGTGCTGTATTGTCATATTAAACACCCCTACATTGTTATTTTTTGTTTTCTAACTTTTGTTCCTCTTGAATTCACCCTTTATTCTCTGCAGATTCTTGTTTACATTCAGCTCCAGCAAACTGACCACTTCCTGTGCAAAACCTCAGTCACAGCTGGCACCGCCCGGCCTCAGTGTCTAGCCCCACCCCAGTGTCCAGCCCCACCCTCTGCCCACCCCCTGCACACACATTCCCTGTCAGTATATTCTGCCCCAGCACCTGACCTGTTATCACTACAGCATTGCAAATAACAGCCCCACATCGGGCTCTGCACCGCACACCACATCAGGCTGTGCACCGCATACACACACATCAGGCAGTGCACCGCATACAGACACATCAGGCTGTGCACCGCACACACACACACACACACACACACACACACACATCAGGCTGTGCACCACACCGCACACACACACACCAGGCTGTGCACCGCACACACACACACACATCGGGCTGTGTACCGCATACACACACACACACACACATCAGGCTGTGTACCGCATACACACACACACATCAGGCTGTGTACCGCATACACACACACACATCAGGCTGTGTACCGCATACACACACACACATCAGGCTGTGTACCGCATACACACACACACACACATCAGGCTGTGTACCGCATACACACACACACATCAGGCTGTGTACCGCACACACACACACACACACATCAGGCTGTGTACCGCATACACACATCAGGCTGTGCACCGCATACACACATACATACACACACACAGACATCAGGCTGTGTACCACATACACACACACACATCAGGCTGTGCACCGCATACACACACATCAGGCTGTGCACCGCATACAGACACATCGGGCTGTGTACCGCATACACACACACACACACATCAGGCTGTGTACCGCATACACACACACACACACATCAGGCTGTGTACCGCATACACACACACACATCAGGCTGTGTACCGCATACACACACACATCAGGCTGTGTACCGCATACACACACACACATCAGGCTGTGTACCGCATACACACACACACATCAGGCTGTGTACCACACACACACACACATCAGGCTGTGTACCGCATACACACACACACACATCAGGCTGTGCACCGCATACACACATACATACACACACACAGACATCAGGCTGTGTACCACATACACACACACACATCAGGCTGTGTACCGCATACACACACACACACACACACACACATCGGGCTGTGTACCGCATACACACACACACACATCAGGCTGTGTACCGCATACACACACACACATCAGGCTGTGTACCGCATACACACACACATCAGGCTGTGTACCGCATACACACACACACATCAGGCTGTGTACCGCATACACACACACACATCAGGCTGTGTACCACACACACACACACATCAGGCTGTGTACCGCATACACACACACACACATCAGGCTGTGTACCGCATACACACACACACATCAGGCTGTGCACCGCATACACACATACATACACACACACAGACATCAGGCTGTGTACCACATACACACACACACATCAGGCTGTGTACCGCATACACACACACACACACACACACACACATCGGGCTGTGCACTGCATACACACACACACACATCAGGCTGTGTACCGCATACACACACACACACACACACACAATCGGGCTGTGCACCGCATACACACAGACACACATCAGGCTGTGTACCGCATACACACACACACACACACATATCGGGCTGTGTACAGCATACACACACACACACATCAGGCTGTGTACCGCATATACACACACACACACACACATCGGGCTGTGTACCGCATACACACACACACACACACACATCAGGCTGTGTACCGCATACACACACACACACACACATCGGGCTGTGCACCGCATACACACACACATACACACTCACATCGGGCTGTGCACCGCATACATACATACACACACACACATACACACACACATCGGGCTGTGCACTGACTCCCCCCCCCATAGGGAGTACATACTCACCCTTCCTCGGTCCCCGCCGCTCCTGCACGTTCGCACGCTGTCTGTGCTCTGGACATATCAGCACAGTAGTGACGTCACCGCTGTGCTGAAGAGAGCACAGACAGCCGGGCAGTGATGAGAAGCTGCGCTCCTTCTCATCAGCGCTTTCAAATATACCGGCATCTGTGATCTGTGATGCCAGTATATTTGAATGTGTGATCCTGAACAGGGGACCGGTGCTGGCGCTGATGTGACGCCCTGGACAAGCCAGGGGTCACAGGTAATGACATCACCACACCCTACACCCCGGTTAGGTACATCAAAGCTAGACCAGAAATCCTTGTTGCCTTCCCCAGGGGCTGATGTCCACACCAGGGGGTGGAGCCAGGCGGTTGGTCTCCACCCACCAAGGAGTTCACAGACCTGGAGGAGGGAGAACACAGGCAGTTAGAGTGAAGTTAGGGAGAGGAGTTGAGTGGTAGAGGAGCAAGTGTGAGGAGAAAAGTGACAGCAACAGAGCCTGAAGTTAGTTCAGGTGTGTGCCCCGGACAGAGACAGCAAGGTTAGCAGACGGCGGTGGCCGTCTGCAGGAGTGGCCTATCGGCGGTGCCGTGAGGACCGTGGACGGGTGGTGACCCGGCGGTACCGGACCGGTACACAAGGAGAAGCCAGCACCATTGGCAGGGGCCTTTCGGATACCGGCAAGGCTAGGAGTCGCCGTAAATTTGCCAAATCAGTCAGTGAAGGGGACCTCCAGGTTTCCAAACAACTAAGTCCCGATTGAAGGCAACAGTCCAACCGTATGAGAGAGACACCGCCACCGCCAAGGCACCAGTTTCTCAGGGCCAGCGCCTGCGGGCAAAGAGGGGCTCCTCCGGCCCATATCCAAGTCGGGGAGCGGGTTACCGGTGGGAACCCATCGCTACCAACGTTACACAAGGTGCAGGGAAAGAGACAGTCACCGTTAACTACCGGGGAAAAGCAACAGCAGCCGTCCGTGGGAACCGTCTTTCCAGCCGTGTGTTTTACCGAGAACTGTGTCACCGTCTCAGGCTGAGTGAGTACCACCGTGCCGTGAGGCACAGCGCTGCCCCCCCGCGGCCCTGCACCTCACCAGGCCCCGCACCTGGCCTGCCATCCCTCATCCTCCACCCCATCACTGGGCCCCAGGACAACCAACCCCTACCCACGGAGGGGAGAACTAACAACTCTGCTGCTCCCTGTCACCGCTACCGGGATCCCCATACAGAGCAGCGGTGGTGTTACCAAAAATCACCACAACCGTGGGTGGCGTCACGGACAATAAATCCCCAAAACCAAACCCCTTTTCACTCACGGGCGAGGAGCGCCGCTCGAGTCCCCGGGATCCGGCCCATCGCTCGAGCCACCGAGCAGCAGCGGCCGCAGCAGCAGCGGCAGCCGGACCCGAGCAGTGGGAGAGCGCAGCGTCCCCTCCTCCGCCCGCGACAACTTGGCGTCACGAACAGGATCTTACCGCTCTGCCGTTGGGTAGAGGTGCGCCTTGTTACCGCCGGAGGTGTCCGGCCAGAAAATTTCAGAAGCCGCCATCTTTGGCGCGAAAAGTTCCCGCTCGAGCGTCTCCTCGAGTAGTGGAGGCGCGAAGGCCAAAACCCCGCCCCGATAGAGGAGGAGCCGGAAAGAGGCTAAGGGGGACGGAAGCAAGATGTCTGCGCCCGACGGAGCCGCTGGAGGAGCGGTGGTCGCAGCCGCGGTGGCACCCGTGGATGGGAATGGGACTGCCCAGGACCCGGCCGCGCAGGCGGGGGGTGCCGCGGCCCCTGCTCTCGCTCAGGTGATGCCGTTCTCCTTGCCCTATGTGCCCGGAGCTACCTGGCTACCGCAGTACGACAGGAAACCTGATGCGTTACAAGTCTTCCGGAAAAAGCTTAACCCGCTCCTGGAATTGTACCCCCTGACTGATAAGCAACGTGCAGCGGTAGTGCTGGGCCAGCTAACCGGCGCAGCTGAGCAGGAGGCGGAGACCTGGGCCGAGGGGGACCGGTTCTCTGTAGCCACCATCTTTGAGAAACTACAGACTGCCATTGAGACCCGTACCGAAGCTGAGCTGAGGATGCAGTTTTACCAATGTCGGCAACGGCCTGTGGGCAGCATTCAGGACTACGCTTTACGTCTGCAAACCGCCCTCCGCACACTGAAGCGGGTGGACACCATCAATGAGGCGGACAGCAACAAAATGTTAATAGAGCAATTTGTGCAGGGGATGAGGTCCTCCGAGGATCGCAAACAACTCCGGCTGTGGGCCCTAGAACACCCGGATGTGGACTTTGCTGTGTTAAAGGAACGGGCCATTAAAGCTCTGCAACCCCCGGCTTCGGAAGTCTTGGAACCAGCCCTGTGGCCAATTGAGACGGCCCCCGTCGTGGTGGCCCCTGCCCTTCCAGCATCTCCAGTACCTACAGCTCCAAGCAGCACGATGGAAGAACTGGCTGCCCAGGTCCGCCGCATGGATGGAGACCTCGCTAAGATCCTCGCCGCACTCCAGCCTCAGACCAGACCCCAGCCTCCGGCAAAGATACAGCTCGCCGACATCCCTGAAGATGTTCCCTGGATGCAGCGGAGAAGTGCTAACAATTCGCGGAACAGACCTCCAATCTGCTACAGGTGCAGCAAGCCTGGCCATTACTTCCGACAGTGCCCGTTAAACAAGCAACCCCTGGAGCCAAGGGCCAATCCTCAGGAGTAGAACCTCGTGGCCCCCCAGACTGGCGGGACCGGTATATCGGGGCCCGGCCCATCATCCCCGTGGCTGTGGACGGCATACCGGTGATGGCTCTCTTGGATACTGGATCACAGGTAACCACCATACCATACACATTGTACCAGCGGTATTGGGGGACAGACGAGCTGGCTCCCCCAGATACTAGTATAACACTGATTGCTGCTGATGGACTCCCACTGACCCAAGTGGGGTATAAACAAGTGGCCATGACTGTGGGGCGAGCTGAACTGCAACACCAGGGTATGATTGTGATCATGAATGAACCCAGTGATCATAACCCGAAGATAGTGCTGGGAACCAATGTGATGGAGCACTGTATGAGTGATGTGTTGGCCCTACTGCAGCAGATGGCCGCCACGGCGGCGGGGAGCCGACAAAGAGCAGTGCAGCGTGAGATCCGAGCCTTGATGTACCGCCAGCATGTAAACTCGACGGGGGGGATTGGTGGAGTGAGAGTGATGGATGTTGCCCTGTTGACTGTGCCCCCTAGGAGTGAGATGATGATTTGGTGTAGGGCAGCAGTAGGGCCTCAGGGGCGTGACTACCCTGCCATGATAGAGCCCATGCCCTCCAAACACTGGCCCACGGTAATGGCCGCCTGAGGGGTGGTAGATGTAAAGAAGGGGAGAGTGCCCGTGAGGGTGCTGAACTGTGGGGAGGAAGAAGTCAGGCTTCCCGGTATGCCACACTTGCCAAGTTGCTCACCCTAGATCCCCACACCATCCATGAAGCAGCTCCTCCAGTTTCACTACCTACTGCCAGCACTCACCCGCCCCAAGGGGAGTTAGACGAGTGGCACCAACAGCTACAAGTGGGCACTGACGATACCCCTACACATCACAAAGAAGGGGTATACAGGGTGGTACGGGAGTACGAGCAAGTTTTTAGCAAACATCCCCTAGACTTTGGGCAGATTAAAGGGGTCCAACACCATATCCCTACCGGTGAACATCCCCCTATCAAAGAGAGGTACAGGCCCATTCCCCCTGCACACTACCAGTGCGCCAAGGACATGTTGAGGAACATGAGGGAGGCAGGGGTTATCAGGGACAGCTGTAGTCCCTGGGCCGCCCTGTTGGTGCTGGTTAAGAAGAAGGACGGCACCATGCAGATGTGCGTGGATTACCGGAAGATTAACCAGATAACGCATAAAGATGCCTACCCTCTGCCCCGTATCGAGGAGTCCTTGTCCGCGCTGAGAACCGCAACTACTTCTCCACCCTTGACCTCACCAGTGGGTACTGGCAGGTGGCCGTGGCGCCCGAAGACCGAGAGAAAACTGCCTTTACCACCCCTATGGGACTCTGTGAATTCAACAGTATGACGTTCGGGCTGTGCAATGCCCCGGGTACATTTCAACGGCTGATGGAGTGCTTTTTGGGGCACCTGAATTTTGAGACTGTCCTGTTGTACCTGGATGATGTAATTGTGTATTCACAGACATATGAAGCCCATCTGGAACACCTAGCCGAGGTTTTCGCGTCCCTTGCTAAGTACGGGATGAAGTTGAAGCCCTCCAAGTGTCATCTGCTGAAACCCAGAGTGCAGTACCTGGGGCATGTAGTGGGAGCAGAAGGTGTCGCCCCCGACCCCGAGAAGGTCACTGCCATCCAAGACTGGCCGAGGCCAACCACAGTGAGGGAAGTAAGGCAGTTTCTGGGTCTGGTAGGGTACTACCGTCGCTTCATCAAGGGATACACGAAGATGGCTGCCTCCATGCAAGACCTCCTCGTGGGACAGACCAAAGGTGGTAGACCCCTCGGAGCCCCACTGGTGTGGGAAGAGAGGCATGAGGAATCGTTCCACCAGCTGAAAGCGGCCTTGACCGGGGAGGAGATCCTAGCGTATCCTGATTACAGCCACCCGTTCATCCTCTACACCAATGCCAGCAATGTGGGCTTGGGGGCAGTCTTGTCCCAGGTCCAAGATGGGAAGGAAAAACTGATTGCCTATGCTAGCCGGAGACTCCGACCGACTGAAAGGAACCCTGAAAATTACAGCTCTTTCAAGCTGGAGCTCCTGGCGCTGGTGTGGGCTATCACCGAGCGGTTCCGCCATTACTTGGCCGCAGCAAAATTCACCGCTTTCACGGACAACAATCCGCTGACCAACCTGGACACGGCCAAGTTGGGTGCGTTGGAACAGCGGTGGGTGGCCAGGCTAGCCAACTACGACTTCACAATTAAATATAGGGCCGGTCGTGCCAACGTTAATGCTGAAGCACTCTCTCGGATGCCCCACTTGTCAGAAGAAGGGTGCGAGGATGATGACCTCGAAGAGATCAAGTTGCCTGCATTTCACCAGCCACCAACTGAGAAGGTCCATGTTCACCAACAACGGGTGAACCTGGACCCGCTACCCAGTCAGGAGTGGCAGGAAGCTCAAAACCAGGCGCCCGCTGTCCGCCTAGTCAAGACCCTAGTGGAGCAAGGCGCTGCCGGAATAGACCCTGCCGCCCCAGCTGAAGCCCAACGCCTGTGGAAAGAACGGACCCGGCTGTATCTACACCAAGGGAAGTTGTACCGTGAGCTGATTAACCCAAAGACTCATGAGAAAATCCGCCAGTTGGTGATTCCCCAAGCTAATGTGCCCACCATTCTACAAGCGTACCATGATGGTGCCGGACACTTTGGATGGAAGAAATTGGAAATGCTGTTGAGGGAGCGGTTCTATTGGAGTGGGATGCGGGAGTCTGTGGAGGCCTGGTGCCGAGAGTGTGGCCCGTGTACGCTGAGAAGGAAGGACGAGGCCAGCCAGAAGGCACCCCTGCACCCGATCGTTACACATCAACTGCTGTGCACAGGAGCACACGAGCACTGAACGCACGTCCACAGCGGCGAGGACCCTGGCCTGTAAATCCCTCCGGTGCTACCGGCTGTATACACCCTGGCCATCTACATAGCACACTACCCATAGGTACGTACTGTAGAGAACGTCCTAGTAACCCTTATACAGCACGTGTGACAGTGCTATACCTAGCAAGGATACGACTCAGCGTGATTCACTATAGACGCTCTTTCCCAGTACTCCTAGGCTTTGACATTTTTAGCACTTGACCAGTAACCGACAGTACCAAATTACCTTAGTAGGCCATCCTGTAACAGCAATGTATCCTACAGAATAAGCTGTTTTGCACTACTCAGCTTTCTTGATTGACGCATTTATTGCTACTATATGTATATCTGACAAGTCCAATCTGACGAAGGCTCAGGCCGAAACGTCACTTGTATTTGATTTGGACACAAACCATATATGCAACTTTTTCAAAAAAGGACTAATAAAGAATTATTTTGCATTATTATCCAGTGTGACTTTTTGCTCTTATTGGGAGATTTAGTGTGCCAGGGTTATCCTCTAATTTTACTATTTTTTTACCTCTGAGCACCTATACACCAGTGTAGCAGAGCTTCCTCTACTGTATGCCCAAACCAACGGTATGTGTGAGAAGATGAACCATTTGGTCCGTGGCCTCCTCAAGACGTTGCCGCTAGAAGAGCGGAACCTGTGGCCGGAGAAGCTGCCTGACTTGGTCGATATGTACAACAATATCCCGTCCAGCTCAACGAAGTGCACCCCAGCATATCTGATGAGGGCTCTCCCCGGCCGACTGCCGGTGGACCTGGAAATGGGACTGGAAGCCCCAGAAACACTCCCCTCAACGGCTGAATGGGACACCCGGCGGAGGGTTCAGTACCGACAGATTCAGGAATATGTGGAGAAGAACTTAAGTCGGAGTCGGGAACAACAGGAGCGGCGCTTCAACCAGAAGGCGTCTGCTGGCCCTTTCCAGCCTGGAGATGTAGTGCTGAAGCGGAAGAGGAGAACCCACAAGCTGGATGATCAATGGGAACAAACCCCATACGTCATACAGCCCACAGGATGGGAAGATGGGAAGGCCTACCAGATCAGTCGTGACCAAGGGGGCACTTTGGCCACGGTTTCCCGGGACCATCTGAAAAGGTGCCCACCAGCATTGAGGGCAACGGCTGAAGTACCGGTTCCTCCACCAGCGGAGAAGGCAAAAGAGGTAATCCACACCGTGATGGGTGACTTCCCAGCGGACTGGCCTACACAGAACGGCGCGGTGATTCTTCCAGTGATACTATTCCCACAACCTGTGGATGAAGAAATGATGGAGGTGGTCAACCGTGAGCCAGAGCCAGTGCCAGTGCCCAGGGATGAACCTGTGCCCAGCTCCCCTATGCCTCCGCCTGCCCCACACGATAACAGGGAAGAGAGACTGATTGTTCCCTCTCCCCCCGCTGCCTGTCACCACTGACACTAGACCCTGGAGGTCCACTCGCCCCAACCTAGGTAGACCCCCACTTAGGTACAGGGAAACTACTATTTAGAGGGGGGGTGAACATGTGTGTTGAAAGCACTGTATTTAAAAGTTGTGAAAGTTTGAAAATGAATAATAAGCAAATGATTACCGAAAAGTAACCTGATTAACCTGCTGATTGAACCGGTCGTTGCCGGCACCGTTGTCCCTGTGGGGACCGTTTAAAGTTGCGTAAGGGACTCCTTACGGACAAGCCCGTGAACTTGCAGGGCAACCACAAACGTTAGTGGCTTGTAAATAATGTTGTTGTTGCAGCTTCCACCGTTGCCGCCTCCGGAGAGGCAGATTGGAGGGAGGGCCCGCAGTGGAGCAGACTGGGGCCCAGCCACCACCGGAACCGGTGGCTACCATCTGGGGGTCCAGGGGCTCCCCATGGACGTGGGTCCCCTGGAAAGGACAGATCTCGCTCGGGTAACTTGGTGCAGGACTGGGGTCAAGGGGTGCTGCCTGTTTTCTTACGGGCAGCATCAGGGCCAGGTTACTTGAGTGGGTGAGAGCGGAAGCCGTAACCGTTAACCGTTTGCAACGTTTAAGAAAACTGCCTCCCGTTGTGGGATGAAGTTAGTATAATTGTATTGTGTGTTACCGTTTTATATCTTTTGCAGTTTAAAAAGAAAAATAAAACCGGTGTTGGACGGGCAGCCCGCGGACGGTCTGCATTTTGCTAAGGGGGAATGTGACGCCCTGGACAAGCCAGGGGTCACAGGTAATGACATCACCACACCCTACACCCCGGTTAGGTACATCAAAGCTAGACCAGAAATCCTTGTTGCCTTCCCCAGGGGCTGATATCCACACCAGGGGGTTGAGCCAGGCGGTTGGTCTCCACACACCAAGGAGTTCACAGTCTTGGAGGAGGGAGAACACAGGCAGTTAGAGTGAAGTTAGGGAGAGGAGTTGAATGGTAGAGGAGCAAGTGTGAGGAGAAAAGTGACAGCAACAGAGCCTGAAGTTAGTTCGGGTGTGTGCCCCGGACAGAGACAGCAAGGTTAGCAGACGGCGGTGACCGTCTGCAGGAGTGGCCTATCGGAGGTGCCGTGAGGACCGTGGATGGGTGGTGACCTGGCGGTACCAGATCTGTTCATCGTTCCCGGGGTGTCACACACTGCGATGTGTTCTACCCCGGGTACGATGAACAATCTGACGTGCAATTCTAGAGAAAGGTATGATGTGTATGCGATGAACGTTTTAACGTTCAATCGCAATCGTACGTACCTGTCACACACTGCAATGTAACTTACGATGCCGGATGTGCGTCACTTACGACGTGACCCCGCCGGCACATTGTAAGATACATTGCAGCGTGTAAAGCGGGCTTTAGACCATCCGTGCAACCACCGTGTTTTTAAAAAAAAAAATTCTTTGTTTTGTCCTCATATAGGATGCCCAGCATCGTGGCCCCAGACTATGGCTACAGAAGGTGTAGGACCTGGTCACACAATATGTGAGATGAAAAGGGAATCCTGGGCGGACATTCCGAAAGTGTCGGTAACGGGAGGCTAGGGTTTAGCCATAATGGCAACCCATCAACTAGGCAAGGAAAACTGGACGTGCAGACAGAAAAGGACAGAATGACTCTCACGAATGGTACTGTGATGTTGAGCTGGGTGATGGTGGAAGTGTACCGCCCTACTCTCAGCAGCCGAGCTGCTCGGATCCGGTCCTTCTGTGGGTGACTCGAGGGTCGCCGGACCCGGGGGGTCTCGCGGTCACTTCAAGTAAAAAGGGGGGTGAGGGGATGTAGGAAGTATAGGTACAGGCTGGGCCGTACGGAGTTCATGACGCCACCCCCACGGTATGTGGTGAGTTTGGACACCACTGCTGCAGTTACGGGGCACCCGGGGGAGATGTTTTGCAGCAAGTTGTTAACCCCTCCGTGGACAGGGATGATGGCCCCCGGACCTGTTGGGGTTTGGCGGTGCAGGGAGATGGGCGACCGCAGGGTGCTGGTGTACTAACTATTAAGAAAACACACGAGTCTCTGGTAAACTAAGGTGATGGTGTTCGGTGCCCGCAGCCGGCTTCGTTCTGGTTCCCCCACCCGGCTGGTGGCCTCTGTCTTTCTCCTGCATCTGTTTTAGAATGGTGGACTGCCTGTGCTTGCAACTCCAGGAGTCCCGGCTGGATGTGGCCTAAGGAGCCCTTGCCTGCAGACGCTGGCCCGTGGGATCTCTGAGTCGTGGCGGTGGCCTTTTATTCCCCTCAGTGGGCTGTTGTCTTCTATTAGGGACTTTGGGTGGGCAGGACCTCTAGTCCTGTCCGCAATCAGTTAATTAACCAGTTCCAGTCGCTTCTGGACCTAGCTTCAGGGTCTGAGTACCCCCTTGTGTGCTCTGGTTTCCGAGTCGGTTCCCTGGGTCAGTGGGTCAGTACTGGCGGGATACGAGCCTGTCCCGGTCCACCTCGGTTCCACCGTGCCGTCTTCCCGGCTCCTGCAGACGGAGACCGCCATCTGCCTCCTAGCCAAAGGCACCAGGGCTCCTACCCTGGTACCTGTCAGTTGGCCTTCAGGCCCAGACACAGGCCTCATCTCCACTCTCCTTGAACTCTACAACTCATCTGTTTCTGAACTTGACTCATCTGCTCTGCTTCCCGCCCTCGGGCTGTCTAAACTCCTCGGTGGGCGTCTTCCAACCGCCTGGTTCCGCCCGCTGGTGTGTCTGTCAAGCCCTGAGGGGGGTGACTAGGGTTTTAAAAGAGATGAATCCAGCGAGCCAAAGTTGTAGTAGATAAAAAGTTTCTTTAGTCTTTATTTCAATAATATTAAAAAAAAGTCTTTGTCCATAGCAGTATAAATGATGACAGACAGAGGTAGGAAAAGTTGCTGCTGGCGCACGGCAAGACGCGTTTCGGCTAAACCTTTATCATTGCCATGGTAAGAGCTACCATATATCCGTGCTAAGAGCCTCTATAGTCATAGCAGCTTGATCCTACAATATATTGGGTAAGCTGGAAAAACTTTTTCTTTTTTATATTTACTAGGGTTTTAAGGTTGGCTGTCTGTTACCTGTGAGGTAAAGGTGTAATGCGGGTCCCTATTTGTGACTACCTGGCCCGGGCAGGGCGTCACAAAACCACTGGGACTAATAAGGACAGGAGCAAATTGGTTGGAAGGAGTGGAGGGAGGAGCGACTATTGATGGTGTTGCTTTATTATTGGGCAAGAAACTTTTGAGATGTGTACCCGCTATTCCCTGTGCACTGTTTGTCATGTTGCATTTAAGTAAAAGACTATGTTTTAAGAACTGACAGTTTCCTTCTGTGCTTAAGTTAACATATAGTCTTGTCCAGCCAAAGCCATCAGAGGCGTGCGATCTGCACAGGCGAATCGCCTTCACGACACAGGTCCACACACCCAGCCAAGAGTACCCTATCTTTCCTGTGGTGTGCTGGTGAATGAGAGAACAGCACCTCACCAGTGACTACCGGTCCATGCCACGCTACGTAATCCCCTTGAATTTTAAGGTGACAGGATCATGAAGTCAGATTCTGCGCCATGACCTTGTGCACATGCACAGAAACCTCCTGGGCTTCATCAAAGCTGGAAGTCGCAACACAGTAGATTTAAGTAAGAATTGTGACAATTTGAAGACTCGATGAGGGCTGGATGAATGATAAACAAGGGCCAGAGAGCTGAGTAAAAGGAATTTTTTACATTTTTTTACCATTTTGATGACCATTTATGGTTCAGAAAAATGGCTGCCGAGCAGAAGAGAATTATCCGAAATGGAGTGTAAGATGGTCATTGGTAAAATAGTAGAGGGAAGATATGTATTACTGAGATTATTAACCTCAGTGATGTGAACACAGATATATGTTCCAGCAGGGCCGCCACTAGGAATTTCAGGGCCCCATACTGGCAAAATTATGGGGCCCCCTTGAGACTCCACCCAGGCTCCCCCCCAGCTCCACCTCCATCCCGCAAGCCTTCCACAGTCTAACACCACTGTTGGAAAAACATTATATATATATATATATATATATATATATATATATACACACACAGTCATGGCCAAAAGTCTTAGCACCCTTGAAGTTGTTCCAGGAAATGAAGTATTTCCCTCAGAAAAGTAATAATACACCCTCTACACTGCCTGCCCCTCTCCATAATACACACTGTACACCGCCCCTCTCCATAACACACCACCTACACTGCCTCTTTCCATAACACACACTCTACACCTCCCTGCTCCATAATACACGCTCTACACCGCCTCTCTCCGTAATACACCCTCTACACCGCCCCTCTCCATAATGCACCTTCTACACTGCCCCTCTACATAACACCATAACACACCACCTACACAGCCTTTTTCCATAATACATGCTCTACACCTCCCTGCTCCATAATACATGCTCTACACCGCCTCTTTCCGTAATACACCCTCTACATTGCCCCCCTCCGTCATACTCTGCCCCCCCACCATCACACTCTGCTCCTCAGTCTGCCCCTCTCTGTCACACTCTGCCCCTCACACTCAGCACCTCTCTTGTCACACTCAGCCCCTCACAATCTGCCCATCTCTGTCACACTCAGCACCTCTCTTGTCACACTCAGCCCCTCACACTCAGCACCTCTCTTGTCACACACAGCCCCTCACATTCAGCACCTCTCTTGTCACACTCAGCCCCTCACACTCAGCACCTCTCTTGTCACTCACAGCCCCACACACTCAGCACCTCTCTTGTCACACACAGCCCCTCACACTCAGCACCTCTCTTGTCACACTCAGCCCCTCACAATCTGCCCATCTCTGTCACACTCAGCACCTCTCTTGTCACACTCAGCCCCTCACACTCAGCACCTCTCTTGTCACACACAGCCCCTCACATTCAGCACCTCTCTTGTCACACTCAGCCCCTCACACTCAGCACCTCTCTTGTCACTCACAGCCCCACACACTCAGCACCTCTCTTGTCACACACAGCCCCTCACACTCAGCACCTCTCTTGTCACACTCAGCCCCTCACACTCTGCCCATCTGTCACACTCAGCCCCTCCCACTCAGCATCTCTCTTGTCACATACAGCCCCTTATACTCAGCACCTCTGTCACACACAGCCTCCTCACACTCAGCACCTCTCTTGTCACACACAGCCCCTCACACTCCGCACCTCTCTTGTCACACACAGCCCCTCACACTCAGCACCTCTCCTCACATGCAGCCCCTCACACTCTGCCCATGTCTTGTCACACACAGCCCCTCACACTCAGCACCTCTCGTCACACTCAGCCCCTCACACTCTGCCCATCTGTCACACTCAGCCCCTCACACTCAGCCCCTCACACTCAGCACCTCTCGTCACTCTGAGCCGATCACACTCAGCACCTCTCTTGACACACTGAGCCCATCACACTCAGCACCTCTCGTCACACTGAGCCCATCACACTCTGCCCCTCTCTTGTCACACTCAGCCCCTCACACTCAGTCCCTCACACTCAGCACCTCTTGTCACACTGAGCCCATCACACTCTGCCCCTCTCTTGACACACTGAGCCCATCACACTCAGCACCTCTCTTGTCACAATGAGCCCATCACACGCAGCACCTCTTGTCACAATGTGCCCATAACACTCAGCACCTCTCTTGTCACTCACAGCCCCACACACTCAGCACCTCTCTTGTCACACACAGCCCCTCACACTCAGCACCTCTCTTGTCACACTCAGCCCCTCACACTCTGCCCATCTGTCACACTCAGCCCCTCCCACTCAGCATCTCTCTTGTCACATACAGCCCCTTATACTCAGCACCTCTGTCACACACAGCCCCCTCACACTCAGCACCTCTCTTGTCACACACAGCCCTCACACTCCGCACCTCTCTTGTCACACACAGCCCCTCACACTCAGCACCTCTCCTCACATGCAGCCCCTCACACTCTGCCCATGTCTTGTCACACACAGCCCCTCACACTCAGCACCTCTCGTCACACTCAGCCCCTCACACTCTGCCCATCTGTCACACTCAGCCCCTCACACTCAGCCCCTCACACTCAGCACCTCTCGTCACTCTGAGCCGATCACACTCAGCACCTCTCTTGACACACTGAGCCCATCACACTCAGCACCTCTCGTCACACTGAGCCCATCACACTCTGCCCCTCTCTTGTCACACTCAGCCCCTCACACTCAGTCCCTCACACTCAGCACCTCTTGTCACACTGAGCCCATCACACTCTGCCCCTCTCTTGACACACTGAGCCCATCACACTCAGCACCTCTCTTGTCACAATGAGCCCATCACACGCAGCACCTCTTGTCACAATGTGCCCATAACACTCAGCACCTCTCTTGTCACAATGAGCCCATCACACTCAGCACCTCTCTTGTCACAATGAGCCCATCACACTCAGCACCTCTTGTCACACTCAGCCCCTCACACTCAGCACCTCTCATCACACTCAGCCCCTCACACTCAGCACCTCTCATCACACTCAGCACCCCTCTTGTCACACACAGCCCCTCACACTCAGCACCTCTCGTCACACTCAGTCCCTCACACTCTGCCCATCTGTCCCACTCAGACCCTCACACTCAGACCCTCACACTCAGACCCTCACACTCAGCACCTCTCTTGTCACACTGAGCCCATCACACTCAGCATCTCTCTAGTCACACTGAACCCATCACACTCTGCCCCTCTCTTGTCACACTCAGCACCCCCATGTTCTCCTCTTCACTCATTACCTGCCATGTGCCCTCTTCTGCTACAGCTACTCAAGTATCTTCTGACTCCTCCCACATGGGTCACATGGACATGACGTCATCACAGGTGTTGTACGGGAGTAGATTAGAGCTTCCCTGCCTCTGCAGCACTCAGGTATTAAATCCCCTCTCCCCTCCCCCTTGAAAAAAAATCGCCGGATTTGCTAGATGGCAAAAGGAAATGGGAGTTTAAAACAAAACAAAAAAAACTTTTAACATGGCCCTGGGAGACAGCAGCTCGGAGCGACTGCCCCTCTGCTCCCCTCCCCCGGTAGCTAAGCTACTGTTACACCCCCAGTATTAGTCACCAGTAACCCCCCCTCCTCCTCACTGTCCCCTCCTCAGTTAATTAGTCACCACTCACCTCTCCTTCCTCATGCACCTTCGTACAGCCCCTGCCGAGCTGCTTCTGTGGCGCCCCTGACCTGGTCAGGCACCACTGAGTACTGCACCCATGCTGGGGACAGTACAACACAGGTAATCCGGAAGGCTGACCGGGGTGTGGAACACAGGCGCATAGTGATCAGGTCTCACACATGTACCCATGAGAGGACCCCTGGGGATCCCAGGAGGGGGAAAAGCCTTGACCTTCACTGGAATAGTGGAGGGGGCCAAAAGCCTCCATCTCCTCTCAAGGGGTGTGGTAAGAGAGTCTGGTTGCTAGGTGGCGTAGGCAAGAACAGGAGAGGAGGGGCAGTGAGTTAGTTAGAGCAGAGAACTCCAGAGGGCTCAGTGAGGAGCAGACCTGTGGGGCTGTTGCTGTCTAACAGCGCCCGCGCAGTGGCTACTGACGGGGGAGAACGGTCAACTAGGAGTGCTACCTGAAAGCCAGCTTCAGCTAGAGAGAAAGCACGGAGTGGGAAGTAAGGAGACTGCTAGAGAGCACCAGGCCCAACCGGGCGGCAGATCCCGAAGCGAAGATAGATCCAGCTTTCTTCTGCTAAACCTGCCGGTGTGGGGCTCTCAAAGCCCACACCACAACACCACAAAAGCCGCAGCCACGTAACCGCAGTGAGGGCCCATAGGTCACAGGAGGCAAGCAGCTGGAGTGGCCTGGTCCGGGGAACAAGCAAACGGCAAACAAAAGGGGGAGAGAGGCTGCAGCATCTTCCCTGGGTGACCCCCATAGGGACTCAAAGTCGGGGTCACCCCAAACCACTAAGGGCTAAGGAAGGCGAGTCAGTAGTCACCCTCATAAAGTCAGCCTGAAGGATACCTGGTTCCCATCTGGTTCATCCCAGCTACGCCCGGGCTACTCACCCTGCCATCAAATGTGAGTAAAGCCCTTGAAAGACAGTTCTGCCTGTGTGAGTCATTCTGCGACTTGTGGTACTACAAACCTACACCGGGCCCTGGGGCTTGCCTCACTCTCAGGAGGCTATTCCAACTAACTGCACACACCATCAGCCCCAGGCGACCCTCAACCTGCAGTGGCGGTCCCTACTGACCGCAATGCTGAGAGTGGCGTCACGATCAACACCGAAGATTCCCTACCTGTGACCAGCACCAGCTACGTGGAGTCCCTGAAGGTATGCACCGATACAACACCTGTGGGGCTTCACATCTGGCGTCACGAACAGGATAAGGACTAGACCTGTTCAGACAGGTGACCATGTGCCTGGGCGGTCCGCTTGAAAAATTGGAAGCGCCGCCATATTGCCACCATGAAAAGCGCGCTGAAAAACAACAGCAGCCCGCGCTGGAAGAAGTTACCGCCCACGAAGAGGTGTGGCTACCCAGAGATCCCCTGCAGAGTTCTGACCTTGCCAGCTATGAGAGTGGAAGCGTCCAGAGACGGCGGGAAGGAAAGAGAGCCACAAGCCTGCTGCTGGGAGAGGAGCTGCTGAAAGAGGCAGAGCAGAAACTGAACAGCTTGCTATCAGAGGCAACGGCGAGTCCACAGCTGGAGAGTCGTGCAGAAGAGGGCGCAGAAGAAATGGCGTCTGACCGCAGAAATCCAGAACCGGGCTCCGCTGCCTGGTGGTATCGGGAGCTGGCCCAGTTCTGCGACCGACTGGAGAACCGGGTCGTGGAGCAGATTAGAGAAGAACGAATGGAACTGCTGGAGATGGCTGCCGCGGTTCGGGCCTATGAAAGGAGAGCCGCGCGCCGAGTGCCAGACAGGACGGCGATGACGCAGACCCCGATGCTGCCACCGGTGGGTGAGTCGAGTGATGCCCCGGCCAGCGCAAGTGCCCCGACCCCTGCTGCCACGCCCGCGGTCCCCGAAGAGGCGTCCGGTGCGGCGACGCTGAAGCAGGCCGCAGCCACGCCAGGTGCGGCCTTCCAAGCCCCAGCGGCCGCAGCGATGCCCTGCTCGGCCCACCAAGACCCGGTCCCTGCAGCAACGCCCAGTCCGGCCCGCAAAGAACCGGCTGCCACCGCGACCCTCATCCGCGTCGCAGGCGTAACGCTGACCCAGGCCGCCGCCCTGCTAGGCCCGGCCCGCCGAGACCCCACCGCCGCAGCAACGCTCGTCCGCGCCGCAAGTGAGGTGCTGAACCAGGCCGCAGCCACGCCAGGCGCGGCCCGCCAAGCCCAGACTGCTGCAGCGACGTCCAGCCCAGCTTGCACAGAGCCCCCTGCAACAGCGACACTGATCCAGGCCGCCGCCATGCCAGGCGCGGCCCGCCAAGACCAGGCCGCCGCCATGCCAGGCGCGGCCCGCCAAGAGATTACCTCATTATTTACCCCGGCCTGCAAGGCCAGAGCAGACACCGCTCCCCAGTCCAAAGAGGTCCCTGCTAGGAAGACCCTGATAGGAGAGGACCCCGAATACTGGAAGCTGAAGGCTGACCTAGAGGCCCAGTTCCCACAAGAGATGGTGGATCGGTATCTGCTCCCTCCGCATACCCCCAAGGAGATTCAGGCAACCCCTGCAGCCGCGCCAGAGAGTCCACCGCCCAGACCAGCTGAGGACCACTCATCTCCAGCGCTACCACAACCAGAGTGCAGCGAAGAACTAAGGGGGAGAGGAGGCCAGGAAGCTGAGGAGCTGACTCCGGAGCCACCAGCAGTGGATCTATACTCAGAGCCGGAGATGTTGCCCTATTCCCGTTGGGATGAGGAAGACCTGACACCGTCCGCTGACGAAGATCTGCCTAAAAGTCTCACCTGGGAGTTTGCAAGCTGTACCACGCAGAGTTCAGGCCGCAAGACAAGGCGTCGCAATAGAACAACGCTGTCCCCTGCACCACAGTCTCCAGAGCAGAGAGAAGTTGCAGCCAGAGACCTACAGGAGAAAAGGTTACTGAGAAGGTCCAGAGCCCAGGTCAGAGGACCCCTTTGCAGAGGAGTAGTGGAGGATTTCAACTTGAAAAGCGGATACGGCTTTATTGTAGCCCCTGGTATCAAAGAAGGGATATTTGTCAACAGAAGAGATGTGAGCGCTCATCTGCCTAGAGGACACCCTGGCAGAAACCTAAAGATGGGGGATTCAGTACAATTCACTATGCATGAAGGCGAAAGAGGACTGTACGCGCTTGACGTAGCACTATGCTCCAGCAAACCTTACAGCCACCCCATGCTACAAGAAAGAAAAGACAGAGATAAAGACACAGATGAAGATCAAGAAAGAAAAGACAAGGAACCTACAGATGAAACTACCTCAGACGACGACAAAGAGCAAGAAAGCAGCAGGTGCCGCAGCCCAACAGGCCCAAGCCCTGGTAAAGAGGAGTAGAGTAAAGTAAAGTAAAGTAAGAAGTTACCAGTTAAAGTTTTGAAAAGTTTTGTTTTGCAACGTTCTCAAGTTCAAGTATGTGCCCACAAAAACTATTGTGAGAAAACCATAAACCTTAAGGCTATGAACTGGCTATAGCCACAAACTCTCGCAGTGTAAATAGTTACACCAGAGGGCACCACCGCCACCAGAGTCAGCCTGTTTAGGGGCTTGGCTCGTCTGCAACCAGGAGGAGCCCGTCCGTATATAGGGCCTTGGCTCACCTGCAACCAGAGAGCACGCCTGTTTATGGGGCCTTGGCTCACCACCACAAAGAGGGTACCTGGTCAGCACCAACTGTGGAGGCCGCCTCTGCATCCTGCCAGAAGAGGCTGAAGGCGCGGATCCACCAGGCCAGGTATACCCTGAAACCACCAGCCCATGAAAGCCGCCTCTACATCCTGCCAGAAGTGGCTGAAGCCGCGGCCAACGTGAAAGGGTTTTTGGGTGGGTTAACGGACTTGTGGGTGGAGGGTGGTGATGTATGGTACCTGGTGCTTTTAAATGTTTTACATGTTTTAATGTTTTATGCATTTTAAAATGTTGTCTTGCAGCCCGAGGACGTGCTGGTGATAACTAAGGGGGAATGTGGCGCCCCTGACCTGGTCAGGCACCACTGAGTACTGCACCCATGCTGGGGACAGTACAACACAGGTAATCCGGAAGGCTGACCGGGGTGTGGAACACAGGCGCATAGTGATCAGGTCTCACACATGTACCCATGAGAGGACCCCTGGGGATCCCAGGAGGGGGAAAAGCCTTGACCTTCACTGGAATAGTGGAGGGGGCCAAAAGCCTCCATCTCCTCTCAAGGGGTGTGGTAAGAGAGTCTGGTTGCTAGGTGGCGTAGGCAAGAACAGGAGAGGAGGGGCAGTGAGTCAGTTAGAGCAGAGAACTCCAGAGGGCTCAGTGAGGAGCAGACCTGTGGGGCTGTTGCTGTCTAACAGCGCCCGCGCAGTGGCTACTGACGGGGGAGAACGGTCAACTAGGAGTGCTACCTGAAAGCCAGCTTCAGCTAGAGAGAAAGCACGGAGTGGGAAGTAAGGAGACTGCTAGAGAGCACCAGGCCCAACCGGGCGGCAGATCCCGAAGCGAAGATAGATCCAGCTTTCTTCTGCTAAACCTGCCGGTGTGGGGCTCTCAAAGCCCACACCACAACACCACAAAAGCCGCAGCCACGTAACCGCAGTGACGGCCCATAGGTCACAGGAGGCAAGCAGCTGGAGTGGCCTGGTCCGGGGAACAAGCAAACGGCAAACAAAAGGGGGAGAGAGGCTGCAGCATCTTCCCTGGGTGACCCCCATAGGGACTCAAAGTCGGGGTCACCCCAAACCACTAAGGGCTAAGGAAGGCGAGTCAGTAGTCACCCTCATAAAGTCAGCCTGAAGGATACCTGGTTCCCATCTGGTTCATCCCAGCTACGCCCGGGCTACTCACCCTGCCATCAAATGTGAGTAAAGCCCTTGAAAGACAGTTCTGCCTGTGTGAGTCATTCTGCGACTTGTGGTACTACAAACCTACACCGGGCCCTGGGGCTTGCCTCACTCTCAGGAGGCTATTCCAACTAACTGCACACACCATCAGCCCCAGGCGACCCTCAACCTGCAGTGGCGGTCCCTACTGACCGCAATGCTGAGAGTGGCGTCACGATCAACACCGAAGATTCCCTACCTGTGACCAGCACCAGCTACGTGGAGTCCCTGAAGGTATGCACCGATACAACACCTGTGGGGCTTCACACTTCTCCTCTTGTACTTTTGAAATGACAAGCGCGCGCGCAGTACTGACGTCATCAGGGCACGCACATGTGTCACAGAGAAAGTGTCGGGCAGGGAGCAGAGGAGAGATTCCTGCGTTCCGCTGCCTGCACTGACTGTGCGAAGCTGCAGGATCGCAGCGTGTAATGAGGGCGATCTGACCAGGGCCCCCCGAAGCCTGGAGCTCTGGACAACAGGTCAGATTGCTCTCATTACTGATCCGAGAGCAAGGGCCCCAGCGTGACAGCTGCACTCAGGGAATAACCGTCTCCCACTACGGGGCCCAGACTTTAACACTGCCGCATCAGGCAGCCCGACAGCGCCTCCCTCACAGTTGCGCCCAGGGCAGATGCATCGCCAGCCCCCCTAGATACCCGGTATACAGTTGCATACCCGATATATCCAGCACACGTGGCTAATTTGCATGCAATGCAAATTAGCCACGCGTATAGTGTCAAAAGCAACACTGCCGGGTCTTCTGCTGCAGCTGTGACTAGGGGGGGGCACTGAAGAGGGGGGGGCCCGGCTGGCCCGGGACTTAATAAAGCTAAGTAATTGTCCCTGGCTCAGCCGGGCCCCCCCTCTTCACCGGGCCCCCCACACCAGTCTCAGTAGTAATGCCCTGATGGCGGCCCTGTGCTCCAATATGTTCATACCTTTGTGCCGGAAAAGGCTTTCTTAAAGTTAATTCCTGTGGAGCTGTTTATGTGGCGTAAATAAACCAGCTGGAGATTGAAATAGAAACGCTTCCGGTGACTGCCTCAAACAGCACGCAAGTGAGCTGCAACATTACTGCAGATTTTTACAAAATTCAAGTTTAATTCAAATCCATTTGAATTTATTCCCTCATCTCTAGTTATGACCTTATCATGTTCTCATTGGCATGGATTTCTGTAAAGTATCATCTGGTAATGGAAGCAGTATCACAAGATTACTGACCTGAATGGGATTTCTGGCTGGACAAGCTGATGGTTCAGCCAGTACTAGCCTCTGCACATCCCGTGGGAAGGTGAAATCCAATGTTCAACTTGACAAGTTTCAAGTGTAAAATCCATCGTATTGCAACAATGAATTATTGAAGAAATCAATGCATTAAATGATACCTTCATGAAGACCACCGCAACCTCCTCCCCCTTTCTTCTCTGCTAAACTAAGCAATGTATTCTTTTATTACCATTTTTATTACTTTATCTGTAATTTTATCACTTAAACTCACTTATTGTATCAGTAACTTGTCATCGAGGCATCGATTGATCCATTATGATCATTAAAAACCAGTTAGGCTGGTTTCACACTACGTCTTTTTAACATCCGTTGAAAACGTTTTTTTTAGCGGAAGTACGGATCCAGTGCAAATGCGTTTTCATTTCAATGCATTTGCAATGGACTCGCGTCCACCTGCGTTCACCTGCGTTTGCGTGCGTTATAGTGCGGATCCGGTGACTTGCAGTTTTTTAACATGTTTCAAAAACGCTACTTGTAGCGTTTTTGAGCTGCGTCAAAATACTGCAAGTCACCGGATCCGCACTATAACGCACGCGAACGCAGGTGAACGCTGGCGTGCTGATAGACAGGATCCTGCTTTTGTACTGAGCATGCCCAGAAAGTACTGAGCATGCCCAGAACCAGTCTCGCGTGATCTGTCTCTCTCTCCTCCTCCCTCCCTCACCCTCTCTCTCTCTATCTCTGTCTTTCCCCCTTCCTCCCTCCCTCCCTCTCCCACCTGAGAGCTGCGGACACTCGTAACCAAGGTAAATATCGCGTAACCACTTATCTTAGTTACCCGATGTTTACGTTGGTTACGCGTGCAGGCAGCCCTGCTCCTAGCAGCTGCAGACACTCGTAACCAAGATAAATATCGGGTATCCAAGGCCGATGTTTACCTTAGTTACCAGCGTCTGCAGCTGTCAGAAGCCTCCTCCCAGTCTAGTTCCCCTCACTCCCGATCACATGACTCCAATGCCCGCCCCTAAACATCCAGTGCAGGATCCTGCAAAATAACATATGCGTTTGCATACGTTATTTGCTGTAAAAGCAGGATCCGTACTTCCGCTAAAAAAACGTTTTCAGCGGATGTTAAAAAGACGTAGTGTGAAACCAGCCTTAGTGTTAGGTTTCATTCAGACGCGGGTGTTATCTGTCAGTGTTCTTTACATATGCAAAATGGTTAGTGTAGGGATAGCGCAATGCAAGTGAATGGTGTAGTTCACATGAACATTTCAGAGCCGAACGTCATGTGGACACCATCTCTATATCATCCACTTTGTATACATCCATTGCAAATATTAAAATTGTAAACTGTATTTGGTATATAATTGTATTCTAAATTAAAACGGACGTCATACGAGTGACCGACTGCTGGCAAATGGATAACAATGCAAGTGAAAAATCATCCTTTTTTGGGCGATGAAAAATTGGATAATTTTCATAATCTCTCTGGACCTAGGCTTTAAGCCCTAAAGAGGTAGAAGACTATTCATCATATATTTGGCATAGTAGGAGCACACAAAATTATAGCATTTTTTTTAATGAAAGCTTCTTTTGTATGCATTTACAGGCGTTATTTTTTTACATTACATTGAGCCTAAGACCTAAACTGCTCTCCACTGGCACAGAGCGGCAGGTTCTTTTGCACACTGCTCTGTTGTCTGGGTATGACTGCCAACGTCATGCTGCTTGACAGCCATGTCCCCACAGTCTAACTGCAGAAATCTGACTTTCAATCACATGACATCAGCAGTCACGCCCCATCAAAAAGGAAGCCCAGAAGACCAGTTCTGCGGACCCACCAATTTCAACTGGATGTGCGTCATTGGACTTGTTAAAATAGCTGCCAGTGCACGACACCGGCATTAGTCGCTAGCCTTTGGAGGCTGGCAGTTGACATTACTGAGTATGTCACCGGCGTATGACATCACTGCCATGTGCCTGTCTGCACCACCAATGAAGCAAGAAAAGGATGCTGCTGGACTGTAGACAGGTAAAAAGAATATATTTTACTTTATTTCTTTACAAAAGAATGAGAATATGTTGACTTGGATTGTAGGTTGTCAATAAGAGAGTTAGATAAGAAGTGGGAGGAAAGTTCAGCATGTACGTGCTGTTTGAGGAGTTTGGAAGCAAAGAGAAGCAGCGATATGGGGCGATAGATGGTAGTAGAGGTCAAATCGAGGGAAGGTTTCTTTAGGATGGGTGTGATTGTTGCATGTTTGAAAGCAGAAGGGAAAGTACCAGAGGTAGTGTTGAGGTTGGGGAGGAGATGTAATGGGATGAGGTCAAGGGCGTGTAACGCCTGCCTGGATTCACAGACTTAGACAATCTGTAATGGACAGGCTAGAGGGAAGCCACTCACCAAGCAGGACCCCTAGAACCCTGAAACCCTTTAACCCCTATACAGGGATTTGGAATTACACAGGGCCCAAGGTGATCACTACCTTTGGAAGGCTGTAGTCTGATGAGAGTAGTAGTCAGGCAGGGTCGAACTCGGAAATGCAAAACAGGGACAGAATCGGCAGACAAGGACGTAATCAGAAAACAATGCAGAGGTCAAATCCGGATCGGGCAGCGAGGTACATAAACAGCAGGCAGGAGGGTAGTCAGGAAACAAGCAGAAGTCAGAACACCAGAATCACTAAACAGAACAGTTCGGGACAAGAACCAGGAGTACAGAAGTATCTCTGGCAGTGGTCAGCAGACAGGAGGGGAAATAAGAAGGATGTGGTGTCTTCCCATTGGTTGTAGCTGAATGATGGTGACTTCAGCTGGAAGACACACACCACCTACAGTCAGCCAGTGGTACTGCAGATCCCAACGAAACCCAGCCCAGTGGATGAGCGGAGCCTGTTTCCACCAGCGCAGCTGGCATCGACTCCTCTCCCGTCACCAGCACTATCCATGGCAGGAACATGGCGTCACCTGGTGATCGAAGTAGAAGTCGCTGGAGCGGACTCTGGTGGGGACGTAACAGGGCGCAGGTGGTGAGGTATGATTTTGTGAGATGTGCAAGCTTTCCTTCGGTGTTGGGGGAGAGGAAGTTTATGGAGGAGCGGCAGTTGTCTGTTATATGAAAAGGTTGCTGTGATTAATCAGAACAGACTTACCTTGTTTGGTCTACCTTATCTTTGAAATATGAAATACACTTATTACAGAGATACTCTGTATAATGTTACTGGTGATCACTGTATTACCTGTATACCATATACTATATACAAAGCTCTTGTGTATAATGTCACTAGCCATGATATTAGTCATTAGTATTGTGGGTTGTTATTAATGATGAATATTGTATTATTCAGTCACTATGTGGTGGTATTATGCGGTATGGTCATGGTGTGGTGATATTTCTCCCTTGTATATAATACTTTTTGTACATTATCTGATGGTAATTTGTGGACTTGTAATGGTATGGCGGTATTTGTTCCTTGTATGTGGTATTATATGCTCACAATGTGATGGTAATATGTGGTCTGGTCATGATGTGGTAGTATTTGTTCTTCGTATGGGGTATTATTAAGTCACTATGTGGTGGTAATATGTCGTCTGGTCATGGTGGGCCTGTATTTCGCACACATTTGGCCTGTGGCTGCTGAGGAAAGAAATTACGTGAAGCAGACAGTTGATGTGAGAGACGGACAGGAAATTGTCCTTTCCAATTTGAGCAGAGTTCCTTTAAAACTAATTTTAAAAACTTGTGGAAAACCCTTTAAATGTTTTACCATACCAAGAAGTGACTAACAGTGACTGGAATAACATGGATCTGACTGGAGACATTGAGACTATAACTGAAGGTATAGGTGGGGTAAGAATGAGAAAGTGTTTTTTAACATAATGGGTGCACCTTTTAAAATGGGTGCGGTTTCTTAACACAAACATGCAACCTGTTGTTAAGTTTGAATTCCCCCTGATCATGGATATGTGATCTCTCCAGGAAAAACATGCAAGTGACTCATGGATGTCTGAATAAGGCTTAAGTGGGCTTTACATGCTACGATTTCACTACAGTGATCTCGTTGGGGTCACGGATTTTGTGATGCATATCCGGCCGCTGTAGCGATCTCGTTGTGTGTGACTCTTAGGAGCGATTTTGGATCATTGCAAAAACGTCCAAAATCGCTCCTTGTTGACATGGGGGTCCATTCTCAATTATCGCTGCTGTCACGTGGGCGAAGTTGATCCTCGTCCCTGCGGCAGCACACATCGCGGAACCTCTCCTTACCTGCCACACGCCAGCAATGAGGAAGGAAGAAGGTGGGCGGGATGTTCGTCCCGCTCATCTCCGCCCCTCCGCTTTGATTGGGCGGCCGCTTAGTGACGTCGCTGTGACGCCGAGTGAACCGCCCCCTTAGAAAGGAGGCGGTTCGCCAGTCACAGCGACGTCGCCAACCAGGTAAGTACGTGTGACGCTGCTGTAGCGATAATGTTCGCTACAGCAGCGATCTTCACATATCGCCATAACGATAGGGGCGGCTGCTATCACGCTCGCCATCGCTAGCATCGGCTAGCGATGTCGCAGCATGTAAAGCCACCCTTAGGGGTACTTTGCATGCTGCGACATCGAAAGCCGATGCTGCGATGCCGAGCGCGATAGTCCCCACCCCCGTCGCAGCTGCGATATCCTTGTGATAGCTGCCGTAGCGAACATTATCGCTACGGCAGCTTCACATGGACTCACCTGTCCTGGGACGTCTCTCTGGCCGGCGACCCGCCTCCTTAATAAGGGGGCGGGTCGTACGGCGTCACTGCGACGTCACACGGCAGCCGGCCAATAGGAGCGGAGGGGCGGAGATGAGCGGGATGTAAACATCCCGCCCACCTCCTTCCTTCCGCATATCCTACGGAAGCCGCGGTGACGCCGGCAGGAGATGTTCCTCGCTCCTGTGGCTTCACACACAGCGATGTGTGCTGCCGCAGGAGCGAGGAACAACATCAGACCGTCGCGTCAGCGTAATTATGGATTACGCCGACGCTGCACCGATGATACAATTACGACGCTTTTGCGCTCGTTAATCGTATCATCGAACCTTTACACACTACGATGTCGCATGCGATGCTGGAAGTACGTCATTTTCAATTTGACCCCACCGACATCGCACCTGCGATGTCGTAGTGTGCAAACCCCGCCTTAGACTGCACTAATATCTTGAAGGATATTTCCTAAGAATGTGCAATTCCCAATAATTGTGCAGTGTAAACAGGCTGCCAGTTACCTGATGAACAAGGAAAATGCTCGTTGGTCGGTTGAATTGATCTTTTCGCTGTCTGTAAAAATCATCGTTCTCACCAGCACATTGTCCCGTGTAAACAGGATCTATGTGCCAGGATGATCTTTTACTGATTGTCCTGTACATATATTATTATGCGGTCTGCTTGTGTAAACAGTCTATTAAATGACCGGTGATCAGCAAATATGTCCCCTTTCCATAGGTGTTTAATGTCACAGATCGTTCAGCCTAAACTTACCTTAATAGTTATTTTTATATAGTGTAGTAAAACTTCAGTAATTAGATTTGTTCCTTTGCTATGTTAAGGCTCTGTTCACATCTGCACTGCAGATTCCATAACGGATTCCAGCAAACATACTGTAAAAAGCAGTACAGCAAACTGCACAATTGCAAATGTAATGAAACCCTCAGTTGTTAGAAATATTGGGTCTTCACTGGGTTTTCGGCATTTGAGTAAAAAAGAGAAAAAATATTGAAAATGGCAATAATGATTGAGATTCTTTTCAATCTGAAATTAATAGTTTTCATAACATACTTTAGTATTTTTTGAATAACATCATTTACTCTACACAATAGGTGCAATTATGGATAATGTTGGTCCTTTCTTATTTTTCTGTGCAATGAACATAAAAAATATAATTACTCTTCTCCGCAGGGAAACTTGCTGTGAGGAGTAAATGCTGTTTCAAAGCAAGCAGCACAGCATCTATGTGAGGATTGGTGAGGAAGAAGAGGCAGCTCTGTGGTCATTGAGGAGTTACTGCCGGTATTCGAGAAATGCTCAATGTTTTATTGAAACTACAGATGTTTAAATTGATTTCTGACTTTTCCACGAATGATGCAAATATCCCACTAGTGTTAGACCATTAAAGAAATTATACCCATTAAAATAAATTTTATTAGTAATGAATTAAAACCAATGAAATCAACCATACAGGCGAACACACAATGTGCATGTAGTGTGTAGGTGCACATTTAGTGGAAAGGTAATAGAAAGTGGTATACCCTATACCACTTTCTATTACCTTTCCACTAAGTGTGCACCTACACACTACATGCACATTGTGTGTTCGCCTGTATGGTTGGTTTAATTGGTTTTAATTAATTACTAATAAAATTTATTTGAATGGGTATAATTTCTTTAATGGTCTAACACTTGAGGTACCCCGGATACGATTTTGGTCTATATATGAAATATCCCACTCGCCAGTGAGCTGTTGTATATTTTATACAAGGTTTATATCCTGATCAGATCTAACAAATGCTGTGACCTTACAGTGGTGAGGTATACGAGGGGCTAGATTCTGTCTATAGGCGCTACGTAAACATGTGCAATAATACGACAGCGTCCATGTGCTCACCGGAAGAATGAAATCACTATATGTTTTTAGAAGAATTATTGTGATATTTTAATTAGAGAATTGCATCTGGTTAATAGGTTTTGGATTTAAAAATATTTCTACAGCAAAGTATATTTAACATACAGGATCAGTGTACAGGTAATGCAGTGATCACTGGTGACATTTTAAACAGTAGCTCTTTATATAAGGTCTGTGTATAGATAATACAGTGATCACTGGTGACTTTATACAGTAGACAGGAGATCTGTATATAGTGTACAGGTAATATAGTGATCACTGGTGACATTACAGGGGATCTGTGTATAGTATATAGGTAATACAGTGATCACCAGTGACACTATACACAGGAGCTCTGTATGTAGTGTATAGTGTACAGGTAATACAGTGATCACCAGTGACATTATACACAGGAGCTCTGTATATAGTGTATAGTGTGTGTGTACATGTAAAACACGGACTTACCAGTGACATCTTTAGTTTAAGTTATTCATGTTCGCATTTCCACGTCATCTGGCATTGACTGCTATCAATTCTTCCTGCCATGATGTGACTCTACAGATAATAACATTCCCAACTTTTCCCTGATTTCTATACTGTCAGATGACAAAAAAACAACATATTGCTGCCCTCCACAGTAACAGTACCTCCCTTTTTTTTCCTCCATGGAAGACACAATCCTCAAAATTAAATTATCCCGTGGAAGCCCAATCACAGGCGAAACGGCCGTCGTCCATAGTGAGGGGCCGCATCCAGGTCTCCTCCACCCGCTGATTTTACAACACCTTTTAACCGAGTTTATGGAATAAAGATTATCCGGAAAAAGACATCAGCATTGGTGCGGTCTTATTCTTCTTCTGTATTGATGATCAAAATTAAATTATATTACAGTAGTAATAAGGTTCCCTACTTTGCCCCTACAGTAACTATGTCCCACCTTCTCACCATAAACCAATAATGTATGTTCCTCATTTTGGCACCATATAGTAATTATGTCCCCCATCCTGACCCCTCTTATTTAATAATGTCCCCATCCTGGCCCCCTTTATTTAATAATGTCCCCCATCCTGGCCGACTTTATTTAATAACGTCTTCTATCCTAGGCCCCAATGTTCCCCCAACTTGGGCCCCTATATTCCTCATCCTGGTCCCATATTTTCCTCTGTCTGTGCCCCTATGTTGCTCTATCCTTGCCCCCAAACTTTCCCTTCCTGAGCCTCTATGTCCACTATCCTGCCCATTCACAGACGGGGCAATAAAAAGATTCTTCTCACCTTCTTGTGCTCCCTGGCATCCTCTTGTAGCTTCATATCCATAACGGTCAAATGGCCATCGACCCATCAGAGGCCACATGCCGACATAAGAGTGTGGCACATGGCAGTGATAATAAAAGATGTAAGGTAGACAAGCAAATATGCACACACACACAGACAGACACACCCGCACTCAGGCAACAACATACACACATACGCAGACGCACTGACATGCACACTTATGTAGACACAAATACATGCACACACTCTAGAGAAGCAGACAAACAGCAAGCCGCTAGGTCCCACAAAGTGAAGAGAGACAGGAAGAGGCAGGGAATAGGTTTGTAAAGGAGGGAAGCAGTTGGAGGAGAGCAGAATCATTGGCTGCAACAAAAAGGGGAGGGGGGAGAAATTACATGGGACGACCGAATGAATCCTTTACAACAAGGCACAGCATTTAGGGGGCACTCAGTTAAATACTGGGATGCCCAACAGACTGCTGAGACTCCAACAAATCCATAACTAATCATCTCATGTAATGAGAAACCTGTCACAAGGGACTATGGGAAAGTGAGAAACCAGGCCCCCCCAAGTTGATCCTCAAAGCATGGGGCACTGTGCTATCCCTATTCTCAAACATACCCCTAATGGTGGGGTGTCTCAGTTTCCTTCCTGGCCCTGCTCCTGACCAGCCCTAATCTTAAACACCCTCCCCCAGGGGGGCCAGGACAGGAGAATGATTTAACCCTCAGAAATAGACAAACATAGGAAACCAGACTCTGTCGCACAACATGCATACACAGCGGTATAAGACAATAAAGGCCGCTTTACACGCAGCGACATCGCTAGCTATGTCACTAGCGATTTCACCCGCCCCTGCCGTTTGTGCGTCATGGGCAAATCGCTGCCCGTGGCGAACAATATCGTTGGTACGCATCACACGAACTTACCTTCCTAACGACGTCGCTGTGGCCGGCGAACAACCTCTTCTTTTAAGGGGGAGGTTCGTGCAGCGTTACAGCGACATCACACAGCGGCCCACCAATAGAAGCAGAGGGGTGGAGAGCAGCTGCATGAACGACACGCCCACATCGATGCCGGAGGATGCAGGAACGCTGTTGTTCGTCATTCCCGGGGTGTCACACGTAGCGATGTGTGCTGCCTCAGGAACGACGAACAACCTGCGTCCAGAACGAGCAACGATATTTGGGAAATGAACGACGTGTCAACAATCAATGATTTGGTGAGTATTTCTGCTCGTTAGTGGACGCTCGTAGGTGTCACACGCAACGACGTTGCTAACGAGGCCGGATATGAGTCACGAATTCCGTGCCCAAGCAATATCTTGTTAGCGATATCGTTGCGTGTAAAGCGGCCTTTAGAGATTACGAGGAAAGCAGTCTCCCTTCCGGCTTGCAAGCTTCATTGAAGATCCTCTCCAGCAGGAAGTAGCAGTTCAAAAATAAAGAGCATTTTTTTATATTGCAAAGAATTCATGAACCACTTGCACCATTTTTATGAATTTGGGAAAAAAATACCACAAGACAAAAAAAAGAAAAGTGATTTAATAACAAAAAAAGAAAATGATGAAATTGACCCGAAGTCTTTAACTGACGTAGAACTGCAACCCTAAAGGTCCAGTCACACTAAGCAACTTACCAGCGATCCCAACAACGATAGGGATCGCTGGTAAGTTGCTAGGAGGTTGCTGGTGAGATGTCACACTGCGACGCTCCAGCGATCCCACCAGCAACCTGACCTGGCAGGGATCGCTGGAGCGTCGCTACACGAGTTGCTGGTGAGCTCACCAGCAACCAGTGACCAGCCCCCAGCGCCGCGTGGAAGATGCTGCACTTGGTAACTAAGGTAAATATCGGGTAACCAACCCAATATTTACCTTGGTTACCAGCGCACGGAGCTACACGTGCAGAGAGCAGGGAGCAGCGCACACCGCTTAGCGCTGGCTCCCTGCTCTCCTAGTTACAGCACACATCGGGTTAATTACCCGATGTGTGCTGCAGCTAAATGTGCACAGAGCAGGGAGCAGCGCACAATGCTTAGCGCTGGCTCCCTGCTCTCCTAGCTACAGCACACATCGGGTTAATTAACCCGATGTGTCCTGCAGCTACATGTGCACAGAGCAGGAGCCGGCACTGACAGTGAGAGCGGCGGAGGCTGGTAACAAAGGTAAATATCGGGTAACCAAGGACAGGGCTTCTTGGTTACCTGATGTTTACCGTGGTTACCAGTGTCCGCAGAAGCCGGCTCCTGCTGCCTGCACATTTAGTTGTTGCTCTGTCGCTGTCACACACAGCGATCTGTGCTTCACAGCGGGACAGCAACAACTAAAAAATGGCCCAGGACATTCAGCAACAACCAACGACCTCACAGCAGGGGCCAGGTTGTTGCTGGATGTCACACACAACAACATCGCTAGCAACGTCACAAAAGTTGTTCCTTAGCAGCGATGTTGCTAGTGATGTTGCTTAGTGTGACGGGGCCTTAACTACAGACGCTACTGAGAATGATAAAAGATACAAAGTCTGTAAAGATCTCTGTGGCGATTAGATACACTTGTATTTTAAAGAATTAATCTAGATGTAAGAGGACAATGATGCGCCTGCTTTGGAGCTGAAATGACTTTTTTTATTGGATTAAGTGGTAAGAGATGGACTCGTGACCGTTGATTTGTCAGAGAAATAGATTTCCTTACTTGAAAAGTTCCAGAGTGGACATTATGGACATTAATGTATCTGACTGTGAAGGACGACTTGTCTTCTTTATTCCTGGGCCACTGAGGATTAGAGAATCTGATTGTGATGTGCTTAGTGATACAGTGGAATATTGAGCTGGAAGAGACAATGACATTTGTCAGAAGTTTAATAGTATTTTTTGTTGCCATAGTGTAGCGGGCTTTGGCTCTGCCTCTTTAGGACCCTGATGTATTTTTTCTGCCCATTCAATCACATTTTCGTTGATTACTCCAGAGAAAATTGCACCTAACATCTCCAAACCCATTCATCATAGACACTCCAGCCTGTATGCCTAACAATGGCTTCTGTATTACAATGTATCCTTTCACATTCTATTTTTACCATGCTTTTACTCGCTCCTGGAGCTGCCAGCGTCACGCCTAGACGCTGCACTGCTATTACAGCCATCAATTTTTCTTTCTTTTAAAATCTCTTGGAACATTGACACCGCAGCCCACCCTCACTTCAGGCTTAGAGAACGGACTACACAGAGGCAAGGGTGGCATCTCATCTATAAGGCATGACCCATGGATCATTCATCCTATGATACTGAAGCCCAGACAGATGGAGCTCAGTTAAATGTGTCATTTATCAGTCTTTTATTTTGTTCACTGAACTCCGAGTACTTGGAAAAAACACAAACAAAAAAAGTGACTTTCAGTTCTTATATCTTTATCAAGCGGTGTTCTACCCTGCACTCACTAGATGACATAGCTGTGTCAGACACTGTTCATACTGCAGAGCCTGACAGGCAAGCTGGTGTCTCTTAAGCCAGACATCAGTTGTTTCTTGTTCACTACTCATCAGTACAGCAGAAGTTAATTCTTACTGGCTTGTGAACTGCTGCTAGGAGCTCAGGTTGCTTATGATCACTCACAGCCGCCTCCATCCTTTATAATATGCTGGATCTGGTACTTCATCACCGATTATAGCTCCAGTATTGCTCCAGTGATTCCAGTCTTTAGCATATGATCTAGTTTCTGGTGATCAGTTGTATGATATCTTGTGTGGTGTGGAAATATCCCTGTTGTCAGTTTATTTACTCCCTGTATCTTATTTCTTCCTCTGCAAGTGTTGTCTCTCCCTTGTGTGTATTTGCAGTGTGTATATGTTTTGGTTTTCCCCTGTCTGCATTATTTGTGGGCTTTGTTACTTCGGTCCCAGCCCTCCCCAGGGGTGGGGGAAGAGGGGGTGTCAAACCAGGGTTCAGACAAGAGTTAGGGTCATGCTGGTGGTTCAGACCTTTCCACCATAGGGTGTACCACTGGGATGAGGGCCAGTGCAGGGTCCCCAGTCTGAGGGCCAGTCTAGGTACCCCTGAATCAGTTACTCATCACTGTCATGACACTCTTAATGCAGCATGAATGGGATAGTCTCAAGTTTGGAAGGTATCCCCTATCCATGAGATAGAGGATAAATTCCAGATTGCTGATGATTAGACCCCTAACGATCCTAAGAACCAGGGTTCTGCAGAGTTCTGTGTGAATGCAGTGAAGGCCGATCAGGTGAGTACAGCCATAAAAGGGACAGAGTTTGAAGCAGGAATTGATGTGTTTAATGGAGTTGTGGCACTATAGGGGTTAATTAATTATGGAATGTTATGGAAGCATCATTATGGGGCTGGTTTTTTTTTTAAAGAGGAGACATAAGCAAAAAGGGTATATAAGGGGACGTCCATCTTATAGGGTCAGCCATTTTAGGCACGACCCAGCTAGGAATATCCCACCCACTTTTATTGAAGTTTTGGTAGCAGCTTGTAGTACAAAGGGCTTTGATTTTCTTCTGTAATCGGTGGAATGGGTTTTAGGAATGAAAATGGGTTGCTTTTGTTCAATTTTTCTGTCATTGCAGAGTGGCGTAGGAGGGAAGGTCCTCGATGTTGGTGGATGTGGTTATTTGTGGATTGCTGGGGGAGAAGCCCACAAGGTTCTGGAACCCTCAAGTGAAATTCAGTCAATTGGCGGCAAGTAAGGGAACTCCCAAGGGAAGGACTGAAAAGTGCGTACAGGAGATTGGATTTATGGTGACAGAGCCGGGTTGGCTAACAAGTGCCTAGAGGAAAAGTCAGACTGAGTTCAGATTTATGGGTCACCTGTAAGAGGTTCTGGGGCTTCGAGGACTGTTCTCTTTTTTCATTAAAGTGATTGTTATACTTGTTGTTTGTTAATAAAAGGATGCTTTAGCCTATTTAATCCAAACAGGTGTCTTTCCCGTTATTTTGAGGTGGTGGGGCGGTGGAGTTGGTGGTGGAGCCACATATGACTCACCAATACCTTTTCTCATACTCACTGAAGCTAGGCAGAGAGAGCCTGACTAGGGCTTATTTAGGGCCAGTCTGTTTGTTCATATCCTTCCTAGCATATGTTATTATATATTCTGCACTTGATTCATTTTCTTTTTTTGTGACTTGGTCTTTCACTTTTTAAGTAACACGATTAAAAGTTACATTTTATTGGGGTTCCCCTTTATGTTTTTTTGAACGTTTCTGCCCTTATTTCTCATTGGCTATGGCCTGGTTATATATAATATGATTCCCCAGGTCAGTACAAGTTTGTAGATGCCAAACATGTTTAGTTTTACTTTTAGCCAAGTGGTGGAAAAAAATCTGAAATTTGTCAATAAATAATTGCGCTTTTGTCTAACAGGGTTCTAATTTTTTAGTGTGTGGGGATTATTGATGGCTTATTTTTTGCGCCATGAGTTGATGCTTTTAATTATACCATTTATAGGTAGATGTGATGTTTTGATCACCTGTTATTAAATTTTAATGCAATGTTGCGACGACCAAAAAACAGTAATTCTGGCGTTTTGATTTTTTTTTTGTAACGATATGTGCGAGGAATAAAATAATGCGGGCGCACCACACGAGCCTGCGTTAAAGGGATAGACAAGACCAATGACGTATAGGGGCGTCATTGGTCATGAAGGGGTTAAAGAACAACCATCATTTTAATTAATAAATCAAATAGTGAAAATAAGCAACTTTATAATATATCTCATCAGAGAAATCTGCATCTTTCTCCTCCTTAACTGATCATTTACTCTCATTTCAGGTGTAGAATCTGTATGCACAGTTGCTCAGCGGTTAGCACTGCTCTCCTGGGGTCCTGGGTTCAAATCTCACCAAGTACAACATCTACAAGGAGTTTGTATGTTCTCCCTGTGTTTGTGGGGGTTTCCTCCCACACTCCAAAGACTTAGGCCCCTTTCACATTGCGTTTTTCTCTACGTCCACAGGTCCCGTCGGGACATCCGTCCGGACCGCCCCTCCCCCACTCTGCAAAGCGTGCTCTGGACGCATGCGCCCGACGGTTCCATTCACGGTTATGGTATTTGAAAAAAAAAAAAAAAACACCCCGTTTTTCCCTGAGGAAGCTATCTGGATATGGCGATAAGCGTTGGGGGGGGGTTGCTTTAGGTCTCCACCTCCTCCATGACTGCTTTTTCACCATTGCTCTGTTTGCCTTAATGGGAGTTATTTTGCATGTCTCTTTTTCCATCATTGTGATTCTGGTAAAGATTATGGCGTTGTATATATTTACTTATATGTAAACCTGCTTTATTCCATCTTACAAGCTTTTCCATGCCCTATCCTATGGTTGATTGGATTGATATATGTATGTGGGCATTTTTGCATATTGATTTTTACATATTAATGTATTAGCCATTTGTCTTTAGGACTGACACCTATATCTTTAGGGTTTTTTTGCATGCTATATGATTATGCTTCATTGGTGTTATTGATTGCAGTACATGGTCTAAAATCTCTGAGCTGGACACTTCTCAGAGGCTTATGCTTTATTATAGCAAACCTCTGATGTTTATTGTACTTCATGTTTTTAGATGTTTTTAAACTATGTTGGTGTTTTTCCTACAATAAACTTTTGAACATTTATTGCCATTATTGTTTTGGTGATCTCCTCATTAGCACACCACCCTTTTCATTGTTGATTCACTGTTATGGAGCGCACTGTGTTAGCGTGTGCTCTGTTTTGTGCCATTTTTTGCACATATACGTTTCTGCAGACGGATAACCGGACGTAGAGGAGTACGTTCGGGTGTCTGTCTGCAGAAACGTATATGTGCAAAAAATGGCACAAAACAGAGCACACACTAACGCAGTGCGCTCCATAACAGTGAATGGCCCTGTCGGGCGCATGCGTCCGGAGCACGCTTTGCAGAGTGGGTCCTGTGGACGTAGAGAAAAATGCCATGTGAAAGGGGCCTTATAGTTAGAGAATTTAGATAGTGAGCCCAATGGAAACAGAGTTGCTGATATATGTAAAGCGCTGTTGAATTAATGGCATTATATGTAAATAAGGATTATTATTATAGAGTGGACACAGATTTTCCCATTGTTGGGAATGTTGGGCATGGAGCAGCTAGAGGCTAACAGACATTCTGCAGCATGTTCTCCAGAACTGACAGTTACATTTCTCCATAGAACGTTATGAGTAGAGTTGAGCGCGGTTCGTGGTTCGAGGTTCTCCAGTTCTAGGCTCGAGTGATTTTGGGGCATGTTCTAGATCGAACTAGAACTCGAGGTTTTTGCAAAAGCTCGATGGTTCTAGAAACGTTCGAGAATGGTTCTAGCAGCAAAAAAACAGCTAAATCCTAGCTTGGTTTCCGCTGTAATAGTGTAAGTCACTCTGTGAATCACACTATTATGACATTTCAGTGTATAGTGTGCGTGAACAGCGCCTTCAGATGACTGCTGTTTCTATAATGGCGATCGCCATTTTTTTTTTTTTTTCTTGTCTTCCTTCCCTAAGCGCGCGCGTCTTGTACGGCGGGCCAGCATGTCAGCCAATCCCAGACACACACACAGCTAAGTGGACTTTTAGCCAGAGAAGCAACAGCATGTGTGATAGGATGTCCATGTCACATGTCCCTGCATTATAAAACCGGACATTTTCCTCCAGGACGCCATTATCTCTTCTGCGTCTTTGGTGTCAGACATCACTGTCGCAGCGCCGTCCTCCTGAGTCCTATCGCCGATACAGCTGTATGCACTGCATACACAGCGTTAGACAGCTTAGGGAGAGCACTTTCTAGCAGTCCTTTTAAGGGCTCAAACCGGCAGGGTCAGAGTTAAGGTGACAGGTCCTGAAAACAGCGACAGCGTCTGTGTAGCCAAGGTCAGGGATTTCCTCCCTGCATTTCCCTATTAGAAGGGAATAGAAAGGCAGGCTTCCTTTCCTCTACCCAGACCCCACAATCCTGGCACTGTACCCTCCTGTCCTCTGCACACTCCAACTCATTATAACTAAGCCATTATACTAGCAAACACTCAGTGTACCTAGTGGCATCCTAAACGTGGCTATTGGACTTTGCTATAGTCCCACTAGTGCAAAGACATTTGCAGAGCGCGTCTGCCTGCATTGCACACTCCAACTCATTATAACTAATCCATTATACTAGCAAACACTCAGTGTACCTAGTGGCATCCTATCTGTGGCTATTGGACTTTGCTATAGTTCCACTAGTGCAAAGACATTTGCAGAGCGCGTCTGCCTGCATTGCACACTCCAACTCATTATAACTAAGCCATTATACTAGCAAACACTCAGTGAACCTAGTGGCATCCTAAACGTGGCTATTGGACTTTGCTATAGTCCCACTAGTGCAAAGACATTTGCAGAGCACATCTGCCTGCATTGCACACTCCAACTCTTTTTAACTAAGCCATTATACTAGCAAACACTCAGTGTACCTAGTGGCATCCTATCTGTGGCTATTGGACTTTGCTATAGTCACACTAGTGCAAAGACATTTGCAGAGCACGTCTGCCTGCATTGCACACTCCAACTCATTATAACTAAGCCATTATACTAGCAAACACTCAGTGTACCTAGTGGCATCCTATCTGTGGCTATTGGACTTTGCTATAGTCCCACTAGTGCAAAGACATTTGCAGAGCGCGTCTGCCTGCATTGCACACTCCAACTCATTATAACTAAGCCATTATACTAGCAAACACTCAGTGTACCTAGTGGCATCCTATCTGTGGCTATTGGACTTTGCTATAGTCCCACTAGTGCAAAGACATTTGCAGAGCGCGTCTGCCTGCATTGCACACTCCAACTCATTATAACTAAGCCATTATACTAGCAAACACTCAGTGTACCTAGTGGCATCCTAAACGTGGCTATTGGACTTTGCTATAGTCCCACTAGTGCAAAGACATTTGCAGAGCGCGTCTGCCTGCATTGCACACTCCAACTCATTATAACTAAGCCATTATACTAGCAATTTTTGCTGCCAGTTTAAGGGCCGTAGTTGCATTGTCAGTGATATTTATTCTTTATTATTCTGCTGTTAATAAAGCTAGACCACCACTGCAATCTACACCACCTCTCAATTTTTACTACCACATTTTCAGTCCACAATCTTATCGCAATCAACATGAGTGGCAAAATGACAGATGCTGGTGGAAAGGGGAAGAGGCGTGGTGGAAAAGGCAAAAACGATTTTGTCCGTGGGGAAGGTGGCAAAGCTCCATTATCATCTGCTGAAGATAGACCATCTACCAGCAAAAGTAAGATGTCTACTACTTACCATGGACAATCCGATGTGCTCCCTTTTTTACGGACACGAACAACAGGAAGAAAGGTAGATGATGGGCAAAAAAGGAAAATGCTTGAATGGATCTCAAGTGGTCCAACAAGTGCCCTCTCAGCCACTTCAAGTACCGCATCCAAAAAACACCAGTCCTCTGAGTTGTCATCCCAATCACACTTTATTTCTCCCAGCTCTGAAGTCTCCATCAGCCCTGCACAGTATGGTGGAACTGAGATGGCTGAGTCTGCAGAGCTGTTCAGTCACACTATAGCCTGGGAATCAGAGGTCTGCTCCCAAGCTACAGTGAGTACAGAACAGGAAATGGTCTGCAGTGATGCCCAGAACCTTTGTGACTCGGATTCAGGCCGTGAGGAACAAGTTTCTGAGCATAATGTTGACCCTTTGTCACAAACTGTAACACCTGTGGTTATAGACAATGAGGAACATTCTGATGAAGATGAGACGCAGATACCCGATTGGGATGACAACTTAAATATTCGGTCAGGGCAAGAAGAGGCTCGGTCTGAGGGGGAGGGGAGTGCAAACACAACAATTGATGATGAAGTTCTAGATCCCACCTACTGTCAACCCCCAGTCAGGCACTCGAGGAGGTCAACAGAGGCGGTGGAGGAGGATGCAACCGACGACGAAGTTACCTTGCGCCTTCCTGGACAGAGTCGGAGCACTGGTAGCACGTCTACAACTGCATCCTCAGCCACCACTCTGCCTCTGAGCATTATTCGGGGTGGATCAACAGGTCGCATGGCCTCTAAGCCTTGCCTAGCCTGGTCCTTTTTTGACATAGAAAAAGATCGCCCAAATTATGTGATCTGTAAAATTTGTCATGGTTCTCTTAGTAGAGGTCAAAACCTCAGCAGTTTGACAACTTCTTCCATGAATCGTCACATGAATAAATATCATATGGCCCGGTGGGAAGCTCACCGTGCTGCAATGCGGCCTAGCGGAGCGAACCATCCACCGCCTGCCCCTTCCAGTGCATCCGCGCGCTCGTCATCTTCTAGGACTGTGGGGACAGCTGTCACACCTGTTTTTCCACCCACAACTTCCACCACTGTAACCGCAACAGGCAGTTTGCTTGGTAGGTCGTCAGTTGTTTTGGAAGGGGAAACAAGTGAGTGTGTACAGCTCTCTCAGACATCGATAGCACCAACTTTGGATGAAGACAACATCATGTCTCCGCCTGCACTTTCCTCACAAACCTGCATTTTTCCAGGGACACCCTACTCAACACCGTCTACACACAGCAGCCAGATCTCTGTCCCTCAGATGTGGTCAAATAAAAGGCCACTTCCTGCGACCCATGACAAAGCTAAGAGGTTGACTCTATCCCTCTGTAAGCTGTTGGCTACCGAAATGCTGCCTTTCCGCCTAGTGGACACACAGGATTTTAGAGACCTTATGTCTGTCGCTGTGCCCCAGTACCAGATGCCTAGTCGCCACTACTTCTCTAAGAAAGGTGTGCCCGCGCTACACCAGCATGTCGCACACAACATCACCGCTTCATTGAGAAACTCTGTGTGTGAACGGGTGCATTTCACCACCGATACTTGGACCAGTAAGCATGGACAGGGACGTTACATGTCGCTGACTGGGCACTGGGTAACTATGGTGATAGATGGTGAAGGGTCTGCTGCACAAGTTTTGCCGTCCCCACGACTTGTGTGTCAATCCTCTGTCTGTCCAAGTTCCGCCACTGCTTCTGCATCCTCCACCTCATCTGGGTCCTCCACCTCCGCCCCAAGCCTGCCTGGTCAGGCCACCAGCGTTCTCACTGCGCAGAAGGAATCACGCACCCCTCATTACTATGCTGGCAGCAGAGCGCAACGGCATCAGGCGGTCTTTAGCTTGACATGTCTTGGGAATAAGAGTCACACAGCTGAGGAGTTGTGGTCAGCTCTGCGGTCCGAGTTTAATAAATGGTTGTCTCCACTCAACCTGCAGCCTGGTAAGGCCGTGTGCGACAATGCTGCAAACCTGGGTGCGGCCCTTCGCCTGGGCAAGGTGACACACGTACCTTGTATGGCTCACGTGTTGAACCTTGTCGTGCAGCAATTTTTAACACAGTATCCCGGGCTAGATGGCCTTCTGAACAGGGCACGAAAACTGTCTGCTCACTTCCGCCGTTCAAGCGCCGCAGCTGAGCGACTTGCATCGCTCCAGAAGTCTTTCGGCCTGCCGGTTCATCGCCTGAAATGCGATGTGCCGACACGCTGGAATTCAACTCTCCACATGTTACAGCGACTGTGGCAGCACCGCCGAGCCCTGGTGCAATACGTCATGACGTATAGCCTGGGCCAACGAGATGCAGAGGTGGGTCAGATCACCCTGATGGAGTGGTCTCAGATCAAGGACCTATGCACCCTTCTGCACAGTTTCGACATGGCGACGAATATGTTTAGCGCTGACAATGCCATTATCAGCATGACGATTTCAGTCATTTACATGCTGGAACACACGCTAAACACTATTCGGAGTCAGGGGGTGGGACAACAGGAAGGGGATGAACTACAGGAGGATTCATATGCGCAAGGGACAACAACATCACCGAGGTCCAGACGTTCATCATCACCAAGGCGCCAGGCATGGGAGCATGGGGGACAGGGATCAACAAGGGCGCATGGTAGCAGGCGAGATGTTGAGGAAGGTGCAGGAGGACATGAAGAAATGGAGGACGAACTGTCCATGGACATGGAAGACTCAGCAGATGAGGGAGACCTTGGTCAAATTTCAGTTGAAAGAGGTTGGGGGGAGATGTCAGAGGACGAAAGAACGGTTAGCACCTCAATGCCACAAACACAGCGTGGACTTGGTCCGCATGGCTGCGCAAGACACATGAGTGCCTTCTTGTTGCACTACCTCCAACATGACCCTCGTATTGTCAAAATTAGAAGTGATGATGACTACTGGCTTGCCACACTATTAGATCCCCGGTACAAGTCCAAATTTTGTGACATAATTCCAGCCATAGAAAGGGACACACGTATGCAGGAGTATCAGCAGAAGCTGTTACTCGATCTTAGATCCGCTTTTCCACCAAACAACCGTGCAGGTGCAGGGAGTGAATCTCCCAGTTGTAACTTGACAAACATGGGACGGTCTCGTCATCTTCAACAGTCTACACGTACCAGTAGGACCGTATCTGGTGCTGGTAACAGCAATTTTATGGAATCTTTTCATAATTTTTTTAGACCCTCCTTTGCAAGGCCACCAGAGACAACAAGTCTGACACATAGTCAACGGCTGGAGAGGATGATACAGGAGTATCTCCAAATGAACATCGATGCCATGACTGTGCAACTGGAGCCTTGCTCCTTTTGGGCTTCAAACCTAGAAAAATGGCCAGAGCTATCAACTTACGCCTTGGAGATTTTGTCGTGTCCAGCTGCCAGCGTTGTCTCTGAACGTGTCTTCAGTGCTGCTGGGTGTGTGCTGACAGATAAGCGCACACGTCTGTCCAGTGACAATGTGGACAGACTGACGTTCATCAAAATGAACAAGTCATGGATCCAGAAGGAATTTACAACCCCTGTGTCATCCTGGGGAGAGTAAATGCTTGTGTATTTGGAATGTGCTTGATGCAAATCTAGCTGTGAAGTGTACAACTAGGGCACAAGTGCTGACACTGAATGGGTGGGTGTGTGTGGGGCACAATTTTTGGAAAAAAAGGGAGACTCCGCTTGGAGTAACCCTTGCTTGCTGTGTTTTTAAAAGAAGCCAAGATGAACAGAGCTGGGATCAGGAAAGACTTTTCTACCTACCCTGGTGTCATCCTGGGGACGGTTAATTAGGCCGTATTTTTGAATGTGCTTGATGCAAATCAAAACATCATGTTTGCAACTAGGGCACAAGTGCTGCCACTGATGGGGTGTCTGTGTGGCCCAATTTTTGGAAAAAAGGGAGACTCCGCTTGGAGTAACCCTTGCTTGCTGTGTTTTTAAAAGAAGCCAAGATGAACAGAGCTGGGGTCAGGAAAGACTTTGCTACCTACCCCGGTGTCATCCTGGGGACGGATAAGAATGGCGTATTTTTGAATGTGCTTGATGCAAATCTAGCTGTGAAGTGTACAACTAGGGCACAAGTGCTGCCACTGAATGGGTGGGTGTGTGTGGGGCACAATTTTTGGAAAAAAAGGGAGACTCCGCTTGGAGTAACCCTTGCTTGCTGTGTTTTTAAAAGAAGCCAAGATGAACAGAGCTGGGATCAGGAAAGACTTTGCTACCTACTCCGGTGTCATCCTGGGGACGGTTAATTATGGCGTATTTTTGAATGTGCTTGATGCAAATCTAGCTGTGAAGTGTACAACTGGGGCACAACTGCTGCCACTGAAGGGGTGGGTGTGTGTGGGGCCCAATTTTTGGAAAAAAGGGAGACTCCGCTTGGAGTAACCCTTGCTTGCTGTGTTTTTAAAAGAAGCCAAGATGAACAGAGCTGGGATCAGGAAAGACTTTGCTACCTACCCCGGTGTCATCCTGGGGACGGATAAGAATGGCGTATTTTTGAATGTGCTTGATGCAAATCTAGCTGTGAATTGTACAACTGGGGCACAACTGCTGCCACTGAAGGGGTGGGTGTGTGTGGGGCCCAATTTTTGGAAAAAAGGGAGACTCCGCTTGGAGTAACCCTTGCTTGCTGTGTTTTTAAAAGAAGCCAAGATGAACAGAGCTGGGATCAGGAAAGACTTTGCTACCTATCCCGGTGTCATCCTGGGGACGGATAAGAATGGCGTATTTTTGAATGTGCTTGATGCAAATCTAGCTGTGAAGTGTACAACTGGGGCACAACTGCTGCCACTGAAGGGGTGGGTGTGTGTGGGGCCCAATTTTTGGAAAAAAGGGAGACTCCGCTTGGAGTAACCCTTGCTTGCTGTGTTTTTAAAAGAAGCCAAGATGAACAGAGCTGGGATCAGGAAAGACTTTGCTACCTACCCCGGTGTCATCCTGGGGACGGATAAGAATGGCGTATTTTTGAATGTGCTTGATGCAAATCTAGCTGTGAATTGTACAACTGGGGCACAACTGCTGCCACTGAAGGGGTGGGTGTGTGTGGGGCCCAATTTTTGGAAAAAAGGGAGACTCCGCTTGGAGTAACCCTTGCTTGCTGTGTTTTTAAAAGAAGCCAAGATGAACAGAGCTGGGATCAGGAAAGACTTTGCTACCTACCCCGGTGTCATCCTGGGGACGGATAAGAATGGCGTATTTTTTAATGTGCTTGATGCAAATCTAGCTGTGAAGTGTACAACTAGGGCACAAGTGCTGCCACTGAATGGGTGGGTGTGTGTGGGGCACAATTTTTTGAAAAAAAAGGGAGACTCCGCTTGGAGTAACCCTTGCTTGCTGTGTTTTTAAAAGAAGCCAAGATGAACAGAGCTGGGATCAGGAAAGACTTTGCTACCTACCCTGGTGTCATCCTGGGGACGGTTAATTAGGCCGTATTTTTGAATGTGCTTGATGCAAATCAAAACATCATGTTTGCAACTAGGGCACAAGTGCTGCCACTGATGGGGTGTCTGTGTGGCCCAATTTTTGGAAAAAAGGGAGACTCCGCTTGGAGTAACCCTTGCTTGCTGTGTTTTTAAAAGAAGCCAAGATGAACAGAGCTGGGATCAGGAAAGACTTTGCTACCTACCCCGGTGTCATCCTGGGGACGGATAAGAATGGCGTATTTTTGAATGTGCTTGATGCAAATCTAGCTGTGAATTGTACAACTGGGGCACAACTGCTGCCACTGAAGGGGTGGGTGTGTGTGGGGCCCAATTTTTGGAAAAAAGGGAGACTCCGCTTGCAGTAACCCTTGCTTGCTGTGTTTTTAAAAGAAGCCAAGATGAACAGAGCTGGGATCAGGAAAGACTTTGCTACCTACCCCGGTGTCATCCTGGGGACGGATAAGAATGGCGTATTTTTGAATGTGCTTGATGCAAATCTAGCTGTGAAGTGTACAACTGGGGCACAACTGCTGCCACTTAAGGGGTGGGTGTGTGTGGGGCCCAATTTTTGGAAAAAAGGGAGACTCCGCTTGGAGTAACCCTTGCTTACATTGTTTTTAAAAGAAGCCAAGATGAACAAGTCATGGGTCAGCAAAGACTTTGCTACCTACTCCGGTGTCATCCTGGGGACGGTTAATTATGGCGTATTTTTGAATGTGCTTGATGCAAATCTAGCTGTGAAGTGTACAACTGGGGCACAACTGCTGCCACTGAAGGGGTGGGTGTGTGTGGGGCCCAATTTTTGGAAAAAAGGGAGACTCCGCTTGGAGTAACCTTTGCTTACATTGTTTTTAAAAGAAGCCAAGATGAACAAGTCATGGGTCAGCAAAGACTTTGCTACCTACTCCGGTGTCATCCTGGGGACGGTTAATTATGGCGTATTTTGGAATGTGCTTGATGCAAATCTAGCTGTGAAGTGTACAACTGGGGCACAACTACTGCCACTGAAGGGGTGGGTGTGTGTGCGGCACAATTTTTGGAAAAAAGGGAGGCTCCGCTTGGAGTCACCTTGCGGTGTTTTACATGAGTTTATAAGGGCGTGCCATGCCTATATCTGTGTCTCCTCCTCTTTTTCCTTGTCCAGCTGTTTTGTTTTCGCATGAGTATATGTCCTTGTCACTTTCCCATGTGTTGTGAGTTGTTTGTCACCTTTTGGACACCTTTGAGGGTGTTTTCTAGGTGTTTTTCTGTGTTTGTGATTGCCTGCCATTGTTTCCTATGCAGTTCGAGTTCGGTTCGTCGAACGTTCGACGAGCCGAACTCGAACGGGACCTCCGTTCGGCGAACCGGCCTCGAGCCGAACCGGGACCGGTTCGCTCATCTCTAGTTATGAGCACCAACTGTCATCTCCTATCTCAAGGATGTGAAATCTATATCCACTGAAAACAGATTTTATCCATGAATTAAAAGAGTTGTCCACTACTCAGACATTCCCTTCCCAAATAATATGTTTTCCCCCTTTTAAAATAACTCTTATACTCACCTGGTATTAGTGTTACGTCACACAATCCTGGCGGCCAATCAGTGGCGCTTTACTAACTATTTAAATATAGATGGAAATATAATACAGCACAGGATTGATTTATTTGAATGGGGGCTGAATTTTATCTATTTTTCTGTTGTTGTTTTTTTAACTGGATCGCAAAACACAGTTTGCAGAACTTTTTTCCGGCCAAAAAAAAGGATAACAACTGGGTATGTTTTATTATTATTGTATTCTTTGAGAACCAGATAATAATAGGATGGTCATCCATTAATGGATCTGTATTTTAAGCACTGCGCATTTCCAGAACATAAGAATAGGTCAGAGACATCGTTAGTAATAACAAATCTGTTACAACTAGAACAAAAAGACATGCTGGAAACAAAATGTGCATCTGTTTTTGCTCCATTTTTAAAGGACCCAATCTTTTTATATACAAGTTCCATTATAAATAGATAAGAAATGGACATGTGAATAGAGCATAAGGGAACGGCAATGTTTCTTTCTCCCTTTATTTTTTCACAAATGGTGAGTCTAATCTTAAGCGGGCTTTACACGCTACAATATATCTTACGATGTGTCGGCGGGGTCACGTCGTAAGTGACGCACATCCGGCATCGTAAGTTATATTGTAACGTGTGACAGCTATGTGCGATTGCGATTGAACGTTAAAACGTTCATCGCATACACGTCGTTCAATTCCTAATAATTGAACGTGGGGTTGTTCAATGTTCCCGAGGTAGCACACATCGCAGTGTGTGACACCCCGGAAACGATGAACTGCAGCTTACCTGCGTCTCGCGGCTCCCGCCGGCAATGCGGAAGGAAGGAGGTGGGCGGGATGTTTACGTCCCGCTCATCTCCACCCCTCCGCTTCTATTGGCCGGCTGCCGCGTGACGTCGCTGTGACGCTGAACGACCCTCCCACTCCAGGAAGTGGATGTTCGCTGCCCACAGCGAGGTCGTATGGAAGGGTAAGTACGTGTGACAGCAAATAATCGTTTGTGCGACACGGTCAACAAATTGAACGTGCCGCACATACGATGGGGGTGGGTACGATCGCATACGATATCGTATGCAAAATCGTAAGGTGTAAAGCAGGCTTTAGACAGTAATTGATACAGATGTTGTCTAATGATTACTGATGGCCTCTTGCTAAGGCCCTCTTCACACGTCCGTTGAAAAATCACAAGTGTTGCACAGTCCATTTTGTTTATCCGTGTGTACATGTGTGTCATTCTTGGGCTATCTGTGTGACATCCGCACTTCACTGCCTCCGGGTCACATAGCAGGTAGTGCGAGAGTCGGCTGCTGTGAACTTCGATAACCTCATGAAGTTACCGCTCTTCACTGCTGCCGGCTCTTGTGCTACCCTCTGTGTAACCTGGTTGCTGTGAACTTCGGTAACCTCATGATGTTACCGCTCTTCACTGCTGCCGACTCTTGTGCTACCCTCTGTGTAACCTGGTTGCTGGCGGTAACCTCATGACGTCACAGCTCATCACTGCTGCCGGCTCTCGTGCTACCCTCTGTGTGACCTGGTTGCTATGATCTGTAGTAACATTATGACGTCACCATTCGTCACTGCAGCTGCCTCTCACAGAGTGCAGCTTGAGACCCGGCAGTGGCTGCTGTTACAGCCTATGGGTCTTGTTCTCTGAAGGTTCTCCATACACTGGGCCACTAAGTCGGGGAACGTTACGGCACCTCCATGTTGATTACATCAGAGCTGCGTGGGGTTCTTTTGGAAATAAATTGGTGAACAAGGGACTGGGTCCTGTCTTTATTTAATTAATTCTATCTTTTTATGTCTTTCAGGTTCGTTTTTGTGGACTACTTCAGATTCACTTCATTGGATTATATCGGATATTCATGGCTTTTACTTTTTAATATGTTGATGTACCCCGTCGTGCCTTGGTCCCAGCCCGGTGATGGTGCAAGGCCGCCGGCTGTCCTGCTCGACAGACCCGAGCCCTTTGCCACGATCCCCTACGACTGGGGGTCCAGCTCCTCTAGGCCCAGACCACCGTCTGCAACCTAGACAGTCTCCTTATGGGAGTCCCCGCTCCAGATCTCCTCAGAGCTCCTCACAGCTCGAGGGCTTCTCTCTCACCAACTACCACTAACTGACTCACTTCCTAAACTCCTCACCTCCCCGCCCAGACCCCCCCAGGTGGGCGACTCTATTCCACTCAAGCCGTCCACTGGTGTGTCTGGTGGGTGTGGTGCAGGGTGTATCTAGGATTTTGATTAGCTGATGTAGGCAACGCCATGTGGTTAGGGACCCATAACCAACAAGGAGGTGGATACTGCACAGGAGGGTAGATTTTGCAATACCCTCTGACGACCTGATAGTCCAGGGGCGTCACAGCAGCACTCCAAAATAAAGTGAAAAAAGTGAACTTTATTAGCCAATATGGCGTCTCAAGATTTCAGCTGTCTCCACCCTTTATGAAACTTTGACAAAGGTTGGAAACAGCCAAAACGTTGCCACGCCATATGGGCTGATAAAGTCCACTTTTTTCACTTTATTTTGGAGTACTGTCTGTGTTTTTTTTCTGCTTATGTATTGTTATCAAAGGATTTAAGTTTTGTTGGGGGGCATTACACCCGCTTTGCTTCTTTTTTATGCAGTGTTACTATTTATTTCAATATCTATCTATCTGTCTATCTATCTTTGCAAATCTTTAACATATAAAAATAAATTAATTATTACAATTAATTATTTTAGTTTCATGCGTTTTTTTTTTTCTGGTAGGTGTCACACGGATGTCACATGGATACCATCCATGTGTTGTACGTATTTGATCCGTGCTGCTAGGAAAAAATGGACATGTCTATGTAGCACCCCTGAGGTATCAGGTGCCACAAAATGTGACCTGTGGAAACCTAAACCCCGGAATATCCGTGCCAGTCAACACACCAGCACCCTCAGGCCACATACATAACCCCAATTCTAGACTTGGAGACTGCCTAGTAACAGGTAAAAGGCATAGGCACTTATTGGCTGATTGTCACCCAATCTGTAGGGAGAGATCCAGCAAGGGGAGGGGCCAGTGGTCAGTTGGCAAGTTGGGGGAAGAGAGTTGGAAGTGAAGGAGTGAGGGACTGAGGAGTGAAGTAAAGAAGGAAAGGTGTAAAGACCTAAAGTAAGAACGGGACGCTGTAAAGGAGAAAAGGACTGTAGAGTACGGAACTAGGACAGCAGGATCCGTGGGGTTACCTGTGGAAGTGTAATACTCCAGCGACCGCGGGGCGCCTGAGGAAGTCCGGAACCAAGGCTCACGGGACTCAGCACAAGGTGGGGTGCAGACCCTAGGACAGCGGGACATTTTATGATCAGCTGTTAACAGGGGTGGGATTCAAATTTTTAACAACAGGTTCTCTGTAAACCCCGCCTTTTTGAAAACCACACCCATTCTGTAACCACACCCATTTTGTTAGCCACACCCATTTTCACGCAGTTTCCTCAACCAAAAAATACAAGTAATTTAAAGTAAAATCTCCTTCCCCTCCTATACCGTCACTCTCCTGTCCAGCACCAGTTGCTCCAGTCATATTGTATTAAATGTTTTTCTACAGTTTTTAAAAATTATTACTAAAGGAGCCCTGCTAAACGTGGAATGGGCGACCTTCCCCATACAGATCCCATCCCATGTGGCCTCTTTCCCCTGCAGATCCCATCCCATCATGTCCTCTTTTCCCTGCAGATCCCATCCCATCATGGCCTCTTTCCCCTGCAGATCCCATCCCATCATGTCCTCTTTTCCCTGCAGATCCCATCCCATCATGGCCTCTTTCCCCTGCAGATCTCATCCCATGTGCTCCTTTTCCCCTGCAGATCCTGTCCCATATGGCTCCTTTTCCCATATAGCTCCCATCTTATGTGGCCCCTCTCCCCATATAGCTCCCATATTATGTGGCCCGTCTCCCCATATAGCTCCCATCTTATGTGGCCCCTCTCCCCATATAGCTCCCATATTATGTGGCCCGTCTCCCCATATAGCTCCCATCTTATGTGGCCCCTCTCTCCATATGGCTTCCATCTTATGTTGCCCCTCTCCCCATATGGCCCCATCTTATGTGGCCTCTCCCCATATGGCCCCCATCTTATGTGGCCTCTCCCCATATGGCTCCCATCTTATGTGGCCCCTCTCCCCATATAGCGCTCCTATCTTATGTGGCCTCTTCCCATATAGCGCTCCCATCGTATGTGGCCCCTCTCCCTATATAGCGCTCCCATCTTATGTGGCCTCTCCCCATATAGCTCCCATCTTATGTGGCCTCTCCCCATATAGCTCCCATCTTGTGTGGCCTCTCCCCATATAGCCACATATAGCTCCCATCTTATGTGGCCTTTCCCCATATAGCTCCCATCTTATGTGGCCTCTCCCCATATAGCCACATATAGCTCCCATCTTATGTGGCCTCTCCCCATATAGCCACATATAGCTCCCATCTTGCGGCCCCTCTCCCTGCATCTTCGGCTCACTGAGCGCTTACCTGCTGCAAGCACCGGCAGCTTCTCCACTGTCCTCCGTCCTCCTCCACGGCTCGTCTCTGCAGTCTGCACGCTGACACTGACAGACGGCAGTAGAAGGAGCTACCTCCCCACGCTGCCATGACCTCTGTAGCGTCAGCACGTCGCTGCACGCCGGGTGTCAGAGTTCCGGGATTTCCAGTTCTCTTTTGAAAGAGCTTGCCCTCTGTTAACATGGAGTTTGCTGTTCCGTTGCCCTACTTCCTGTCCATCTGTTTAAAAGGCCGCCCCTAAGCTTAGTCCAGTGCCTGAGTATACTGCTTGCTGTGTACTCCTGCTTTGCTGCTCTTGGTTCCTGATTGACATTTGGATCCTCCTGAAAAACAACCGACACCGACTCTGGACTTCACCTGGTCTCATCAAGCTGTGCCCGGACTACGTCTGCCGTCTTTGGTCAGCACTTCTGCCCGGTTCCTTCCGGTTCGTAACCACTCTGGACTCTCATCTCGTACGGACATTTTTGGACTATACCTATTGCCCTTTGTGTCCCGGCTGCTGCGCATTTAGGCCTTCTGGGGTGATTGCCAGACAGTCCCTGTATAGGGATTCGCTCTTGGTGGTCTCCCTGGGGGAGTCCGGTGCGTGGCCCCGGGAATTCCCTTCGCTCCGATCCTGGAAGGTATTTCCTGTGTTTTATGTTCTACTGTGTTTTTGTTCCGTTTATGTACATATTGTTGGTTACATATTATAAACATCTCTGCACCAAGAACTCGTCTCTGGTTGTCATTGCCCTAACGCAATCGAAATCCTCAGTACATACAATAGTATTACACCGGGTCAGGGAGCAGACAGGCTCCACTGTACCCGGAAGTGTGGCGCGGAGGTACGGGGATTAATTTGTGTCAGTGTCTTAAAGAGACACTAACACAAATGAATACAGCGAACCGGGTCACCGCAGCTGTTTCTTGACGGTTCTGGGAACCGGCTGCTATTTTAACAACCGGTTCTCCAGAACCGGACAGAACCGGCTGAATCCCACCCCTGGCTGTTAAATCTGCCAGGTGAGGGGAACTCAAGAGTCCCTCACCAACCAAGGAGTCTGAAGCATCAGCAGCAAAGTGGGGACCTGGGACAAGGGACAGAAGTCCACCCATTAAATAGTCCAGGCTACCTGCAATAGGATCAAGACTAAAATGGAGGGGTTCCCCAGAAGCTCTAAGCCACGGGAACCCAATACAAACTAGTGTGCATGGAGGACAGCTACCCTAGGTCACAGCTGTCACAGAGAACAAGGGGAGCGGGAACACCTGAAACTGGCACCAGCTGGTCCAGGTACCAAGCCAAAGTAAAAAGGCAAGTTGAAACTTCAATTCCGGTCTGGACTGTTTACTTCTCGTCTCCGTGCACATACACTGACTGTCCCCTACCATAGCCCCCTCATCATCTACTGCTGGGACCTAATCCTACTTGCGGAGGGCCCAAAACACCTAAGCTGCATTACTCCACCAGCCCCAGCAGTACCCTACAGCGGCGGCTTTAATAACCTAGCCGCACACCACAAGTGGCGTAGTCGAGAACTCTTTTATTTGTTTTATGTTACCATTTTTCACCCCTTTTATCGGAGCAACCCCCAGGGTCACAGCACTGGGCATCGGCCGCAACCTTGACTGTTCCCCCCTGCGCACCACACGCCCGGGACTGAGTACCCCACAGCCCTGGGGCGTCACATCTACATGTGAATCACACAGACACGCAAGTGGTTCACGAGGACACACGGTCAGTGTGAAAACCCTGAGGTGTGAAGATCCCCATTGATTTTAAATAGTATGGGTGTGAACATGTCTCTGGTATCTGTGAAAACAGCTAACACACATACCTGAAACATGGAAGTGTGAAGGAGGCCTAACAAATGGCAAACCAAATTATTTCAATTGGTGTAATGCAGTATTTGCTAATATACCTTGCAAATGAAGTGTCTCTAATCAGTGGGATTTGGGTCTTCCATAGACTTTGCTGAAAAGAAACTACACAAAGAATATCTTCTCCACATCCAAGAATGTTGTATCACACTCTGATCAAAGTGTGGTTAGCATAATCAGGGGCAAATTTCTGAAATGAGAAAACATACGATCGTCTGTACCTAGCCTTACTAACATTAACCTAATCTTTCTATTCACATATTTGGGTGCCAGTGCCGCCTTTGCTATGGGTAGGTTCTATAGGAGCAATACTTATTCTACCTGACCTCTTCTCTGTGGTACCTACAGCCACTACAGACATGTAACATGTACAAGACATTCTGGACAAGCTGAGGGAGATGAGTAAGTACACAGTTAAAGGGGTTGTCCGACATAAACGCAAAAATTTTTGGTAAGCTAATCTGTCCTGTATTGTCATATAAAACACCCCTACATTGTTATTTTTTGTTTACTAACTTTTGTTCCTCTTGAATTATGACTTTATTCTCTGCAGCTCTTTGTTTACATTCAGCTCTAGCAAACATGACCACTTCCTGTGCCAAACCTCCCAGTCACAGCTGGCACCGCCCAGCCTCAGTGTCCAGCCCCTTCCCAGTGTCCAGCCTCACCCCCTGCACACGCATTCCCTGTCAGTATTCTGGCCAGCACTGACCTGTTATCACTACAGCATTGCAAATAACCCCCACATTGGGCTGTGCACCGCACACACACATATGGCTCTGCACCGCACACACACATCGGACTCTGCATCGCACACACACATATGGCTCTGCACCACACACACATTGGACTCTGCACCGCACACACATATGGCTCTGCACCACACACACACATCGGGCTCTGCACCACACACACATATGGCTCTGCACTGCACACACACATATGGCTCTGCACCGCACACACACACACACGGCTCTGCACATCACACACATATATGGCTCTGCACCACACACACATATGGCTCTGCACATCACACACATATATGGCTCTGCACCGCACACACACATATGGCTCTGCACCGCACACACACATAGGGCTCTGCACCGCACACACACGGCGCTCTGCACCGACCTCCCTTACCCCCATAGGGAACACATGTAGGGAGTACATACTCACCCGTCCTCGGTCCCCGCCGCTCCTGCACATTCGCGCGCTGTCTGTGCTCTGGACATATCAGCACAGTAGTAATGTCACCGCTGTGCTGAAGAGAGCACAGACAGTGGGGCAGTGATGAGAAGCAGCGCTGCGCTCCCTCTCATCAGCGCTTTCAAATATACCAGCATCTGTGATCTGTGATGCCGGTATATTGGAATGTGCGATCCTGAGCAGGGGGCCCGGTGCTGGAGCTGACACCACGGCAGCCGCCGCCGGGCCCCTCCCCCAGGTCACGGACCCCACAGCAGTGCAGGGGGAGGTTGTGGGCAGAGTACGGGGTGCGGGGGAATGTGTGGGAGGGTGCAGGGAAGGGGGCGGGGACTCCACGCACTGTACCCGCCCAGCAGGGAGGCGACATGCTGTTCCAGATTTGCATGTCAACATGGCCCTGCCCATGTTGACATGAAATGACTGGAAGCAGCAAAATCGCGGCAGGAGCGGTCACATGACCCCTCTGAGCCGGGGGAGTGGGGCTGACAGCAGGGCAGGTAAGTGGTCACTATCTACTTATCTGCCCCAATGTAGCCCAATAGGGTAATAAAAAAAAAAAGTTAAAATAAGCCGGATAACCCCTTTAAGTGTTTATAATCTGGTAATTATGTCTTCTATTATGAAAGAGCCATATTCTCTGTTGTGTGACGCACTAGATCTCAAGGTGTCGAACTACATGTCCAAAAATGTATCTTTGTTTTTTTTCTTGCAGCCCTCCCAATTGTGTGCTCCAATATTGAACCCAATCATGTTACTTAATGTGACATTCAACGCTTCATCCAAAAAGTGACGCCATTAATTCCCCTTATGAATTAATTATTAAATAGGAAGAATTGAATTGGCTCATAAATGTCACCACCACCTCTAGGCTTTGAGTTTCCAGGTTGCTTGTCATTTCATTTTTGCAGAAACCACAAACATTTTCTTGCCGCGCTCTTTGAAGCAGATGGTTGCAGCATTTGCAAACAAACTTTTGAGCAAACGAGGAAAGAGCCGTCTTCGTGCAGCCAAGTGCAATCACCGGCAGTCATTGCTCCTGAGACCGGCTGAGCCGGGGTTCTCCAGATGTTTTAAGCTGCTTCAAAACACGTATCCTTAATTAAAGAGGGAACTACATTTCTGGCATCTCCCCGGGCTCTGGCAGTGACAGCAGCAGACTTTTACTAACCACCCTTTTTAGATGACTCCGTTTCGATGACAGTATCAATTAAGTATCTCCAAATGGTGGCTGATTGCCAACAAGAACATGAGCCCCTTCATGGAGATCTGATTAAATGTCTCATATTTCAATCAACACTTGGCTTCAATGTGCTAATCCTGCGCTGTCCCATTGGGGGATCTGGGGAACGTGTTTGATGATCCTCTGCATAACTTATCTACCATATCTCTGCTTCCAGGAGAAATTACACATAAGGGGTTTTTTTGCCAGTCAATACCCAGTAGATGGCAATGACTTCAAACAACTTCAACTTCAAAGAAGTGGCTCTTCATTATAGGTGACCTATTGTTCCTATCCATTTGGCTTGCTGATTAAATTTAAGGAGTCTGGGGACAGAAAACTATCATCAGCACTCACTTCTAGCCTATAAACATAGAGAACTGAATATCTGAACACTAAGCGATGCTCCATTTATGCACATCACTTACGACTAGATACAATCTGCATAAAAAGTAACTTTCTAAATCTTTGGCGTTATTTCTCTTGAGGGGCACTTGCCCCTCTTAAAGAAAATCAGCTGAAAACAAAGATTGAAGGTCAGCTCTGCTCCAGAAGGAAGAAATCATTCTCTAGTGCCACCTACTGAAGGTAGATACCCTAAAAAAAATAAAGTTAGACACTTTGACGAGCCTTGCAATATGGAAGGGAGGCTTGCCAATTCAGCTGTCTTGAGGTTCTTGCCCCTCATTAAAGTTAAGACTGTTGGCTAATTGAAAAGGGATTTGTCAAAATGTTAGGCGACTTGCTGAATTTAATTATAGAAGATGCAGGTTTTAAATGTAAGCAGTGTATGGTAGTTTAGCGACGAAGGGCCGTGCTCTGTTTAATCAGCGGACTTGTGGGAGATGTACGGTACCATCACAAATTATGGGCCCGATTTATTAAGATTGGCGTTGTGCAGAACAGTTTTAATGATGGGCATGTTGTTGGAGTAAGATGTGCCAAATTCATTAAAGTAACACTCCAATTTTAGTTTTTTACCTCTGGAGTGGTGCTTTTAATCTAAAGCCCCGGGCCCTAGTAATATGCTCATCCTTTGGCATCTTCACCTTTTTTCAACGTCACTCCAGTTCTGTGGCATCATCTTGTGGCATTTTGCCAACTTCTGACTTGCTGGAAGTTATTATTTACGTGACAAGCTCTCAATGCAATTCTATGAGGGTGAGAACGGGGCCAGAACAAGGCTCTCATAGACTTGCAATGAAGAGTGACCTCCAGCGCCCTCCATAAAACACGAGAATCCAGCAGGTCACAATGATCCAGATACTGACTGAAGCAACATTGATAACAGATGACGATGCCAGAGGGTATGTACAAGGGGCTGCTGATAAGTCTTTGGTTTTACCCAGAAAGAAACGAGATAGGATGATGAAACTTTACATGTATTCTACATACTCTCCAATGATGTCAACACATTTCTTAAATCTGTATTCCAAGTTCTGTAAGCCTGGCAAAAAGAAGGATTTCAGTTGTGCCTCAAACCAGGCATCCGTAGCAGCCATGACATCAGAAATGGTGTGAAATTTAATACCAGATGATAGACGGAGGGAGCTAGATCTGGTGAATAAGGTGAGTGGTCAACCAGCTGGAAGCCCAGCTCTGCCAGTTTTGCCGTGGTCGCTTGTGCAGTGTGAGCGGAGGCGTTGTCTTGCAGGAAAAAGATTCCTTTGGACAGCTTGCCGCACCTTTTGGCCTTCAGAGCTGCCTTTACTTGGTCCAAAAGTTCAATGTAATACCGTGCATTGATGGTGGAACCCTTTTGAAGGTAGTCCACTAGCAGCACACCTTCCTTATCCCAGAACACAGATACCATCACCTTAGTGGCTGATTTTTGCACCCTGAACTTCTTTGAACGAGAACAACCACTGCGCCTCTACACTTTTGACTGCTCCTTGTTTTCAGGGTCATACAAATAAATCCAGGTCTCATCCATAGTGACCGACCAGTCGATCCAGGAAGTTCTTATCAGTCTGGAAATGCTGACAAATGAAGTGGGAAGTTTTCACTTGCATGCTTCTCTGATCTATTGTCAAACATTTGGGGTCCCAATTTGCAGATATCTTCCTCATGTCCAAATGTTCATGGATAATGACACAAACACGTTCATGGGAAATTCCCATGATGTCTGCTATTGCTTTAGCTGAAATTTGTGGATTCTCCAGTATGACATTGTGCACAGCATCAACCATCTCCGGAACAACAACCACTCTCGGTCGTCCAGGGCGTTCCTCGTCATTGGTGCTGAAGTGGCCCATTTTAAATTTGGCAACCCAGTTGTTACTGTAACTGTGGAATATGAAGGGCATTGATCCCCCAATGTCTGCGACATATCACCATGAATATCCTTGGTGGACTTTCCTTGCAGAAACAAGAATTTTATCACTGCTCTGCTCTCAGTTGCTGTGAATATCGCATTAGACTCCGTCATTTTGTTTTCCCGCATGCGTAGAACATTGTTGCCATAAGCAACAAACACAAAATTTTTAAAACATATATTAGTCACATAAGGCTTTCATGTGATGTAACATTCATTACCATAGAAACAAAAAAAAGATCACAAAGCCAAAGACTTATCAGCAGCCCCTCGTATATGACAGAGTACTGAGGACTTAGATTAGAAACACCACTCCAGAGGTCAAATGAAAAAAACAAAGAAGCGCTGGAGTGGTGCTATAGGTGGTGCATGCAAGGTATGGCAGAACGTATCTGAATTGGCTGGTGGGGCACTGTCTCGCCCCTGCTTCGACCACATTAGCAGAGCTGGCTGAAACTGGTGGAAAAACGTCAACTGGCAAAGTTTTTTTCACAACTCTTTTGGTGCAACATGTGAAGGTGTTTTGGGACAGAATTCTTCTAGTTTTTTCTAGCTCTGCCAAAATGGGTGAAACTTGGGAAGTGACAGGGGCACTAATCCATGACTAGTTGTGGTGTTACGCCAGAAATCTCACTCCAGTTCCTCACTGGAGAAATATCTCTAGCATAGATTGCGACTTTTAAAGAATAAGGAGCATCTGACTCAAATATGCCCCTTCATCAAGATGAGCATGAAAATTGCCAGTCTTGATGGATTGGGGCCTATAGATTCAAGGCCTGCCCTAAAGATAGACTATTATAAAAGTCCTGGAAGAAATCTTTAATATCTACCCATTAGCTATAACCCTGGTCTAAAGGCTGCTTTACATGTGTCGATTTCTTGTGCGTTCGCATTTGCGATCGCACACGCCCCCATCGTTTGTGCGGCACGGGCAATTTGTTGCCCGTGTCGCACAATGCTGTAACCCCCCTTCCTGAAGGGGGAGGACGTTCGGCGTCACAGCGACGTCACACAGCGGCCGGCCAATAGAAGCGGAGGGGCGGAGATGAGCGGGACATAAACATCCCGCCCACCTCCTTCCTGCAGTACGGCCGCAGGTAAAGCTGCAGTTCATCTTTCCCAGGGTGTCACACGGAGCGGTGTGTGCTGCCTTAGGAACAATGAACAACCAGACGTTCGATATTTTGAAAATGAGCGACGTGTCAACGATGAACGAGAAGGTGAGTATTTCTGCTCGTTCACCGTCGCACGTAGCTGTCACACGCTACGATATCACTAACGATGCCGGTTGTGCGTCACTTACGACGTGACCCCGCCGACATCTCGTTAGATATATCGTAGCGTCTAAAGCCCGCTTAAGCTGATACCCTCCAGGCCACTGATAAATTACCTCCTTTTTTTTTTATAAATCTTATAAAAGTTTGTCGCTACATATACAATATTTACAGCAAATTGATGCAGTTTTGAGCTGATGTGTTTAGCTGCACAAGTAACGCACAATGTGCTTCACCGGCACAAACCATAGGGTTAAAAACCCAAACCGCAAAAACGTGATGTAAAACCTGAATGTGTGGCTGCCCTACAACCCATTTAGACATTCATTGGATATATTCTTAAAAGATCTTGAAACCAATGAAACTAATCGAGAACACAAGGAAGATGTATCTCCTCCGACCAACCATCTAAAGCTGGAATATGAATTTGCGCAGTCACTGAAAACACAGATTAAAGTCGGATAGCTTTTTCCTCCTGCCACCCATTGATTAAAATCTCGGCACCGGTAAGATTCTACTGAGAGCTACATGATGTTAATGGCAGGTAATAATGGAGTGAAAAGACCATGATCTCAATCACTTGACCTGTTTGTCACAGCTCATCTGGAGATCGACATGATGAATATGAGCGCAGCAAGCATGGACAGGCACTAATAGTAATGCAAAGATTTCTTCACTCAACATCAGTGACACTGAAAGGTTGATTCATGAGTTTCATCCCTTTGAAATTAACTCTGTTGTGACCAAAGTGTCAGTGACGTCAAGAATACAGCAGAAGGTCAATTTTTTTTAATAATTCCTGCCATTTATGATGATATGAGCACAAATTAATTTTTCTCTTTGTAGGCAAAAGTAGTTTTGTCAACTCCCCAAAAAGATTGCAGAAATACTGTTCACAGAAGATTCTTCCAGCATAACTTTCTTGGGGTATTTGCATACAATGTCTTATCCAGGCGGATCTGCTCAGAAACTTAACTGAAAAAGCAGTTATGCCCCCTAAACTGCACACGTTGAAAATAACGTAAAGTAAGGTCTACGACTAGAGGTTCCAACTGTGTTGCCCCTAAAGGCCCTTGTGCAGACGGAAACAGCCCTAACTAGAAGACTTGCATGACCACTCGGACCTTTGCTTCCTAAGCAGCCATCAAGAGTTTCACGTACCTCCTTGAGAATCCAGGGAAAGATTTAAAGTAAAAATAAGGTAAACCAAAAATTACAATCTGCAAGCAGAAACACTTGGCAGACAGGCTGATGTTCCAAGCAGGGTCCACTTTAGAAATATCACCAGTGGGAAAGGGAAGCCTGGGGAAGCTTTAAATAGTTACATCTGTGCTGCCCCCCTGGATCCGAACCCGCTGTGTGGCTCGAGGGATCCTCCAGACCCGGGGGTCACACGGACACGCCGAATGAAAAGGGGACATAGTTGTACGCCACCCACGGTGTGTGGTGAAGTGGGACACCACCGCTGTTGTTGTGGGATACCCGGGGGAGATGTAGTGGCAGCCGGATGTTAACCCCTCCGTGGGTAGGGATGGTTGCCCCGGGGCCCAGTGTCTCTGTGCAGGGTATGACGATGGCAGGGGCTTGCACGCCCGGATGGACCAGGGGATGTTTGGTTACTCACAATTAAATGAATCACACGAGTCTTTTGGTAAACCAAGGTGCTGGTGGCCGGCCTCCGCGGCCGGTTGTACTCTGGTCCCCCACCCGGGCTGGTGGTCGCCGTCTTTTCCTCTGCACTAGTTGTGATTTTGTGTTTAGACTTCCCGGTATGGAACACGGGAGTCCGCTCATGGCTTTCTGTGTGCCTAAGGAGCCGTGCCCGCTGACGCTGACCCGTGGGATCTATGGGTCCTGGCGGTTGCCCTATTCCTCTCTATGGGTGGTTGTCTGCTTTTGGGACTTTGGTTGGGACAGGACCTGTAATCCTACCTTCAATCGGTTGATTAGCTAGGCCGTTGGTTCCGGTCCTGGCTTCAATTTCCGAGTATCCCCTCTGTGCACGGTTTCCGGTCGGGTCTTCGGTGTCGGTACCGGCGGGCTCCAACCCTGTCCCGGTCCTCCTCGGATCTGCTGAGCCGTCTTCCCGTCTCCTGCTGACAGAGACCCCCCGTCTGCCACCTAGCCATGGTACCAGGGCTCCGACCCTGGCACCGTCCAACTTGAACTTCTCCTCCGCTGGAGCTACACCTAGCTCCAGCCTCCACTCCTCTCAACTTGAACTACAACTTAATCTGTTTGTTTTCCTGCCCCGGGCAGTCTAGACCCCTAGGTGGGCATTTCCTAATCGTCTGGTCCTGCCCACTGGTGTGCCTGTCTTGCCCTGAGGTGGGGTGACTAGGGTTTCAGGTCGGCTGTATGTAACCTAGGTGAGGGAAGGTGTTATGCAGGGGCCTATTGTGTGACTATCTGGTTTTTGCCAGGGCATCACACATCACTTTGGGGATAAGGCAAAATGAATTACAACATTGAAAACACTTGATGGCAAAAAGGCAATGAACACACAAAGTATTCAGAACCAGGACAGCAGCCAAACCTGATTGCAGGGAGGGAAATGCAACACAGCACAGGAGGCTGCTGGATCAAATAGACAAAAGTACTTTAAAAACACAGAGCCAGGGAAGAGCCATGGGCATAGTGACCCATGACTCACCTTTGCAGGGCAACCAAGGGGTTAATTTTATTTCTGAGAAAGAGTGGGCTTTCTGTGGGGTCAGGAGTTTAAGGGGTGGATTTATAGGGCCAGGGGAGGGAATAGGGGTGGTACAGTTATATATATATGTCCAGGGAGAGAGGGGGTGCACCACTTCGGCGCGAGGTACCTATAGAGAAAGGTCCCCGTGTCACCTCACCTGGACTCCCCCTGATCTGATGGCATCGGTTGCAGGAATCCTGGAGCAGCTTCATGCTGCTGCTGGCGGCGTGGATGGAGCGGCAATCAGGACAGCCTTAAGGGAGATCCTAGTAGGTCCGGATTCGGTGTCTGATGCTGCCCCCCCCTCCGCTCCGAAGTACGTGTAGGGTGACAAGACTAGAATAAAGGTCAACAGGGTGTTTGGGCACTTTGTGGCCAGGAATAGAGGAGGTGTAGTTCGGCACAGGGACTTGGAGTCGGGGAGGGGCATTTTTGGCGATCAGATGGCTTGCACCTGACTGCCATGGGTATTGATTTGTGGGCCTTGAGCATTCAAGAAGGAGTGGAGCGGGCACTGGTTTTGGTGGGGTGACTCGCATGAGGTGTCAAGTAATGCTCGTGGTGGCGGTGGCGAGGGCGGTTCTTGGAGTCGGTGGAAATGTCGGAGTGGGGGTGGTACATCGGATAGATGGGGACCACCCTGCTTGTTTATGGTTGTATGGTAATTAACTGGCAGACTTGGGGGGCTCTCCAGGGGTGGGGTCTCCTGAGAGTCGGTTAGGGACAAGGTTTTCCGGCAAGAGGTGGTACCCCCAACCTTGTGGTCGCGGCTGGGGCAAATATGCCGGATGGTTTGGTAACAATACTTGGTGTCCGCCAGGTTTTGGGGCTCCAAGAACCGCCTTTGCATTGGTTACAAATGGTTATTTATAAATGGTTATTTATTTGTTTATAATGTTTGTTAATAAGCCGGGCCGATTTGGCCAATTTATCCAAATAATGGTGTTATGTGTTTTTTCAACGGGTAGGATAAAGGGGTTTAGTGTGGGTTTCTGCTGAGCCGATGGGGGAAGCCTCTGCAGTAGGGCAGTCATGAATGAACACATTTGTATGTCAAAAAAAATTCTGTGCATTGTTCAGTCTTCGAGAGTCTTTTAAAGGAAATCTGTCAGTGTGATCAACCCTCCTAAGCCATCTATATAAGCATGTAGGTCATAGGCAGCTGAATAAAATGATATCTTGATATCTGAGACCTGTTGTATTTCAGAGATGGAAGTGGGGTATCTGGCATAATGCACATGAATCAGGAGCATCTGACTCCACCATGGCACCCTTCATCAAAACCAGTGTGAACAACGCCGACCTTAATGAATCAGGGCCATTGTGTGCAAAAACCCAAAGGCTCAATTTGTTTATTTTACAAGTACCATCGTGAGTGGGCAAAAGCTTGTTGAATTGTACGTGGTTGCGATTATTACTATGCTTCATAACTAGAAAGTGAATATTCAAAAGCAACCAAAGAAAACCACAACAATCTGGATGAAATGAAACAAATACTCATGAGACGTAATAAGAAATAGGATTTCTAGAATTTACAATACACGGAATATTACAATTTAATGTGACTGTCATCCGGCACTATAAAACCACAAAGCGGATTATTAATGTTTGTTATTAGTTCAGGATACATAAGGATAGGAAAGCACCTTACTGGAATTTCCCACAAGTCGAGAGAGACATTTTTATTTTTTATTATGGCGACTGCGGCTTCATCATATAGAAAGGGTTTTATTGGGACGAAATCTGGAATTACTTGCAGCTGACACTGGGAACCTTGGATTTTACAGTGTATCATCTGCTCAGCCTGTCATTAAGTAGCTTCTTTCAAGTGCTGTAATAACTTAAGATAATGCAGTAAATATTGAGTATTGAGCTCACTGGATCTATGTGTTGTAAGTGTAAGCAGGTTACTAGCAGAAGTGATCAATTTGATTTCCTAAATTTTTCGGGATTATAAGACGCAGTTTTCCTCCCAAAAATTTGGGAGGAAATGAGGGGTGCATTTTATAATCCGAATGACATAATCCAGTATGACTGGTGGATTTCCTGATGAAGAAGTGGAGTAACACTTCGAAACGTGTTGAATTAAATCACCTTGCATTATACTTCTCCTGGATGTGTGTCGTATCTTCAGCAGCACAGTAACAGTTTCACATTTACAGTGTTCCCGAGTGATCAAATAGAGGTCTCGACTCAAGAGCTCATCTGACCCATTGATATCCCAGCAGCGGACTTCAGGAAAATGGCACCCAGAGGTGGCAAGTGCGTAGTTGAGATCTCAGCTTATCATTGAGCCAATAACTCAATCTGCGCATGCGCCTACTCTGGGCTCCATTTCTTTGAAGCCAGCACCACTGACAGTTCCTGGATGTTTTCTCTGCCTCACACCGCTGCCGAACATTTGGGACACCACCCTGCTCCATGACCGCCCCTGCCTCGTGTGACCCCCTGTTGCACCACCGCTGCTGTCTTCCCTGGTAAGATACCACTGGATTAAAAGACGGACGCAATTTTTTTTCTCTAAATTTGGGGTGCGTCTTATAATCCTGTGAGTCTTATAAAACAACAGAAGCAATTGTAACATAAACTACATAGTTCTATATTAGAGAAAAAGGAGCCAGCACGATCTGAAATTGGCATGCATCATATAAAAAGTGCAAATTCACAGATTTATTTCAACTGTACTATAATAAAAAAAATGAGATTTTTAGCAAATAATTGATTAATTCTTTGAGCCACCCCTGCCAACATCACAGCAAATCTCAATAGGGGGGTCCTAACCTATATTATGTATTTCATGTGCCATGCGGCCTCCTAGATAAAGTTAAAAGCAGAACCATAATGGAGCACACATACCTGTAACCTGTATATAGCCGCTTCCATGTTGCAAAAGAGGCAATTATGGATAGAGGCCAGCCCAGGTCCCAGTATGTGGAGCAAGCTCTACACCTACCAGGACTATATCAGAACTGACCCTCCCAGTACCAGACAGCAACCATTGATAAAGGCGGACCAGATCCAAGTATGGTGCTTAATTAGCATTGCCTGTGGAAAGGGGTGAGGCAACTGAATGTGAACAGCTACCAACAGGAGGAATACATTGCAAACCAAAATCAGGCGTGCATGGTGTGGTGATGGTCAGTCACCAGAAATTGTAGCATAACTACAGTCATAACAGAGAAAAAGGAGCCAGCACGATCTGAAATTGGCATGCATCATATAAAAAGTGCAAATTCACAGATTTATTCCAACTGTACTATAATAAAAAAAAGAGATTTTTAGCAAATAATTGATCAATTCTTTGAGTCACCCCTGCCAACGTCACGGCAAATCTCAATAGGGGGGTCCTAATCTATATTATGTATTTCATGTGCCATGCGGCCTCCTAGATAAAGTTAAAAGCAGAACCATAATGGAACACACATACCTGTAACCTGTATATAGCCGCTTCCATGTTGCAAAAGAGGCAATTATGGATAGAGGCCAGCCCAGGTCCCAGTATGTGGAGCAAGCTCTACACCTACCAGAACTATATCAGAACTGACCCTCCCAGTGCCAGACAGCAACCATTGATAAAGGCGGACCAGATCCAAGTATGGTGCTTAATTAGCATTGACTGTGGAAAGGGGGTGAGGCAACTGAATGTGAACAGCTACCAACAGGAGGAATACATTGCAAACCAAAATCAGGCGTGCATGGTGTGGTGATGGTCAGTCACCAGAAATTGTAGCATAACTACAGTCATAACAGAGAAAACAGAGTTCTATATTAGTAAGTAGCCATATCTTTCATTACACAGTAATATATTGAGAAAAATTATAGAAAAATGTTACATCGGCAATGCATCAGTAAACTGAACATGTGTCATTTTAATATGATGCAGGATCCATGGTAAGTGGCTTCTGTGCGTACCAAGCTGCCCACTCCCTCCATCTGCAGGTCCTCCAGCTGCTCGGGCCGGTTGTGTGCATGGAAACATCTGACAGCTGGCATAATCAACTTATCTGATTACATTTCTAACATGAGACGCTTCAAGCAGCTGCCCAGATGTAAACCTCCCAATGAAATAATAGCACTTAGCAATCAGCGCTAAAAAGGCGACCGGCTGAGGAATCAAGTGCATTGTTTGCGGAGGAGCCTCGAGTGGTGTCTTAGAGATGAGCAATCAGACTGGAAGCCAAAGGGCCACGTGCAGGAAATGAAAACATGAGTCTGAGGGCTCATTCAGGCCTGCGAATTATATCTGTGCCGTCCAAGTAAAAATGGGATCTGAAACTGACCAGCATACATTATTCTCTTCCAAGTATCGGATAAGAATAGTCTACACACGTCTATGGGTGCAAAAATAAGTAAACCTTGTAATTGCGTACATTTTATAATGTTGATGTATAAAATCAGATGCCATACGGATGGTAAAAATGGGCAACAATATAGATAAAAATCGTCCGAGTTTTCTTGATTTTTCATACGCACGAGTGACTCCAGCCAAAGAGTTAGATTTGTTTTCTTTTTTAGTCACAATTTGTTTTTAGTCTTTTTGTAGTTATCTAAGGCAACATGCACACGTTGAGTATTTGGTGAGTTTTTTACCTCAGTGTTTGACAAAACCAGGAGTGGAACAATCAAAGGAAAAGTATAATAGAAACACGGGCACCACATCTGTATTTATTACCCATTCCTGGTTTTGGCTACAAATACTGAGGTAAAAAACTCACCAAATACTTGAACTTTGGGCCTCGTGCACACATTAAGTTCCAATGATGAGTTTTTGGTGAGTTTTAGACGCTGTGTATTTTCCCTTCCAGCAAAGTTAATGGGATTTATAGAAATTCCATAGTCACTGTCTTTTTTTTTATGCTGTATAAAACCAACTTGCGGTGCGTTTTTGAAGTCCTCAATATGTCAATTTCTCTTGTGTGTATGTAATGGGGACCCAGGTGATGGCCAGCAGGGCTCTGCTCCACTTTGCTAGACTGAACTTGTGTATGTGTTCTGCCCCGGCCGGGGGTGCGACACTCAGTTGGGTTGTCTGTGGTGCGTCCACCAGCCCCCTGCCGGTCACCATCGTAGACATAGCAGGGCAACACATCACACAAATTCTTTGCAAGACAAACTTTATTTAACTTTCAATCTTCTATACAGACATGGCCACTTTCTTTATACATTCCTGTTCTCCCACCACCGTACGTTCGGGTATTTTTCTTGCACTAGCCCTTGCCCTGGATATTAGCCTTCCAGTAGCCGAGTCTATATTTCTGTTTCTCCCGATTGCTGTTGACACGGCTTCTCTAGTCCGCTTCCGAAGCCCTCAGAGAACTTTCAAAGCGCTAAACCTGTATATGGGCCCTCTGGCGGTACACTTTTCCCTGAAGCCCAACTGGTCCCTGGACACTCTTAAGCCCATCACGAGGTGAGCTGTAGACTCCGGACTACATGGAGGGTACCTCCTGGTTCCACAACGAACTCTAGTACAGAACTCACCCTTGCTTCAGCAACACTTAGCAGAACTGTCTCTCTTTCTGGCCTGTCTGACCAACCAACCCTCTGCTCTCTCACACTCCTCCCTCCAATGCTCTAAACTCCCTCTTTAACCTAGGGTCCAGTTGCACTGTTACATCTCTTCACTCACAAAGTCGATCTAGTTCCTTCTATATCTATTTACATAACTTACCTATAGCCAAGCTCGGTCTGGCCCGCCGGGGTCCCGGGGAATCCCCCGGTAGGCCCCGGGCCCTCAGTGGGCCCCTGTGCCTTACATAGTGCGGGGCGCTTTATAGCACCGTGGTGCCGCCGGTTTCTCGGGGCCGGCGTTATGTGTAGGCAGGGCCCCCACGCTCTGATGGCCCCCCCTCCCACGCTCTGAGGGCCCCCAGCCTTTTAATCACAAACTGCAGTGATAGCATAAGTTCCGTTCTATCGCTGTAGTTTGCGCGGCTGCAGAAGGACCTGCAGTGACATCACAGTCATGTGATATCACCATAGATCCTGCACTGCGGAAGTCCCAGACCGCGCCGCTATTCAAATGTACGCGCATCTTTCAGACGCACGTACATGTGAACAGTGCGGCCGGTGACAGGAGTTGGAGGAGCTGTTCAGCCTCACACCGACACAGCGGCCGCCATCACACTGCCGCCGGAGCAGCAGAGGAGAGGACGCGCAGGGCTGCAGAGAAAAGGTAAGCGCTCAGAAGGAGCCGAAGGAAAAAAAAATGTATATTCTCATCTGTTCTCCTCTGTTCCCGCGCTGACCGCAGGACGCAGCTCCGGCTGTGTGCTCCCGTGCACGTCCCATCGCTGCAGGAGCTGCCGGTAATCACCTGACGCATCAGCTGATCGTAAGTCTCGCGGTGACGCCGGCTTTAACGATCAGCTGATGCCGTCAGGAGACTGCATCACTGATTACCGGCAGCTGCTGCAGCCATCAGACGGGAGTATTTTTTTTTTTTTTTGCACTGATGCATCAGCTGATTGTATAAAATGCTTTTATGCAATCAACTGCTGTGTCACCCAATACACATACTTGAACCTGACACATCATCTGATCGCTTTGCCTTCCAGCAAACCGATCAGATGATATTGGATCCGGATTGGACGGCGCGGGACCCTTAACCCAGGATTACTGCGGAGGAGGGGGGTTCTTTATTTCAATAAAGATGGAGTCACTAATTGTGTTGTGTTTTATTTCTAATAAAAATATTTTTCTGTGTGTTGTTTTTTTTTATCTGTACTAGAAATTCATGGTGGCTGTGTCTAATATTGGCGTGACACCATGAATTTCGGGCTTAGGGCTAGCTGATAATACACAGCTAGCCCCAACCCCATTATTACCCAGCGAGCCACCCGTCACCAGGGCAGCTGGAAGAGTTGGATACAGCGCCAGAGGATGGCGCTTCTATGAAAGCGCCATTTTCTGGGGTGGCTGTGGACTGCAATTAGCAGCAGGGGTGCCCAGAAAGCTTGGGCACTCTGCACTGCGGATTCTAATCCCCAGCTGCCTAGTTGTACCTGCTGGACTCGGAAATTGGGCGAAGCCCACATAATTTTTTTTTTTTTTTTAAATTATTTCATGAAATTCATGAAATTAAAAAATAAAAAAGGGCTTCCCTATATTTTTGGTTCCCAGCCAGGTACAAATAGGCAGCTGGGGGTTGGGGGCAGCCCGTACCTGCCTGCTGTACCCGGCTAGCATACAAAAATATGGCGACGCCCACGTCATTTTTTTGGGGGCAAAAAACTCCTGCATACAGTCCTGGATGGAGTATGCTGAACCTTGTAGTTCTGCAGCTGCTGTCTGCTCTCCTGCATACACTATTGGATGGAGTATGCTGAGCCTTGTAGTTCTGCTCCCCCTGCCTCTCCCTCCAGCATACAGTCCTGGATGGAGCATGCTGAGCCTTGTAGTTCTGCAGCTGCTGTCTGCTCTCCTGCATACACTAGTGGAGAATGAAGAACATATTGAAGAAGGAAATGACATCAGACCTTTTTTTTCTTCAACAATCTTTAATGGCATTGTTCACTGATTAAAAAACGCAATGAGCAAAAACGCAGCGTTGTATTGTATAACGGGCATATAAGTGTCCTGTCAGGGATAAAAGTTCCCCAATCTTCCGTTCGGTGCGGTTTCCACTGGTCTGGTTCTACCGATCAATAAGTTATCACCAACCTAACCTGTGGATCGGTGATAACTTGTCACCAAAGATCCCATTACTGCAAACTACTGTAATTGTACAGAGTAATTGTGTGTGCACAGGAGATATGCAGGAGCCGCCTGTGCTTTACAGTCAGCGCTAAACTATACCGGGCATAGCAGCTGATAGATATTTGCATGTAGCTGTAGGGTGGTGGGCCCCTAGAGTTATTTCCCCTGGTAGGCCCCAGACACCCCAGTCCGACCTTGCCTATAGCTAACCTCACACTACATCGTATCCTAAGCCTGCAAGTCTAATAACATTAATAGCACACAATAACTTATACTGTAAAATACTTTACACTACTATAAAATACACATTATGCAGTAATACTACAAAACAAACATTTGTCTTATCAGGCCTCAGTGCTAGGTAATGCCAGTCGCTACACTCAGTCGGCTCTGCTATGTCGGGGAAACACATCCTCCAGCAGCAGCGGCGCTTAGTACATCTATAAAACACATAAGATACAATAATACAATACTCAGTAGGGGTTGGGGCAACTCGACCACCTCCTACAGGTACACTGACGGATTTTTTCAATAGACTTGCATTAGATGTGGAAAAAATGCAGGAAAAAAAGCACATACCTATTTATGATGAATTTTCACTACAGAAAAGCATTAAAACGCATATAATTTGTTTATCACTTTATCCAGCAACTTTTTCCAAACCCAAATGCCAAATACTGTACCAGAAAGTTTCAAAAACAAAGCAGCTTTATTTAAAATATGACAAATTAACAAATGTCAAAAATCGCATCATCAAAAACGTGATAAAAATGCATGTAAAAAACGTATTAGTAAACGCAATGAAGAAAATGTAAGTAACCTAATTTATCTACATCAAAAACTCACCAAATACTCATCATGGGAATGTAGCCTAGAGCATCTGGATAAGAAATGTTGTCAAAGAAAGCATTTCTACATCTTTTCATATCTTGGGTGGAGCTATGTTTTAGGTGTTTTTTCTGTTTCAGTAATTTTTATTAACAGAGTATCTCATACGACATGCTGAGCACATATCTACAATCACAAGATAATAGGAGCTAATGTTTTATACCTAACATTAAAGGGAATCTGTCACTAGGTTTTTGCTCCCCCATCTGAGAGCAGCTTAATGTAAAGACAGAGACCCTGATTCCAGCAACGTGTCACTTATGAGCTATTTGCTGCCATTTTGATAAAAATCACTGTTTTCTCTGCTGCAGATCTAGCAGTTATACAGAGCTCATGAATATGCTGGACTATCTGACGGGAGGCCAAGTAGTCCTGTAATGATAATCTCCTGCTGATTAATCAGTGATTTTATCAAAACTACACTAAGCAGCCCAGTAAATGACACATCGCTGGAATCAGGATCTCTGCCCCTACATTATGCTGCTCTCAGATTAGGTGGCGAAAACCTGGTAACAGATTCCCTTTAAGGGAAAAGTCAGACAGTCATATAATATGGAGAGTTCAGAATTGGTTTTAGGCTATGAGCGCACGTTGCGTTCTAGTCTGCAGCGTGTAAATCACTGCCTGTGTCTCAGAACGCAGCCGAAAAAGCTGCGTTCTGAGACGCGTTCGGCAGAACGCAACGTGCACACATTCCTGGAGAATTCATGCATTCTTGATGCTTGCTCTGCCATAGACAGAGTGGAAAAGCATCCAGAATGCACATTTTTCACAGTGCGGTCCCACTCGGCTCTGCTGCATCCCCATAGACTTGCAGCAGAGCCGAGTGGGACTGCACTGTCAAAAGACCATGGCTGGCTGCGAGACAGAGCCACGCGATCAGAATGAACTCGAATGAACTTCACCCGACTTCATTGTGATCGCGCAGCTCTGTGCGTGCGCCGTGGCTTGATTTGCGGTCACACATGAAGGACTCACCTGTGATCGCAAATCCCCTGAGTGACTGCAGTGAGCCGTGCAATCAGCTGTGCTTTCACTCAGGTTACTCGCGGCCACAGCAGCAGTGCTCCACCTGAGAGTGGTGGCCGCGAGTAACCTCAGTGATAGCACAGTTGATCGCGCGACTCACTTCAGTTGCTGCATGGAGCTCACAGGAGCGGCGGTGTTCTAGGGCCGCTCCTGTCAGCTTCCGATGTAGCAGAGCTGAAAGCGTCATGGGACCTTGCGTGGATTACGTTGGACCTGGAGGTGTTTTTGAGGGGTTAATAAAGTGGTGAAAGAGGGTGTTTTTTTGTCTTTCATTACAAATAAAGGATTTTTTGGATGTGTGTGTTTATTTTCTTTAAAGCCGCTTTACACGATACGACATCGCTAGCAATTGCTAGCGATGTCGAGCGCTAAAGCACCTGCCCCCATCGTACATGCGATATCGTGTGATCGCTGCCGTAGTGAACATTATCGCTACGGCAGCGTCACAAGCACATACCTGCTCTGCGACGTCGCTGTGACCGGCGAACCGCCTCCTTTCTAAGGTTCATTCAGCGTCACTGAACTGCCGTCCAATAGAAGCGGAGGGGAGGAGATGAGCATGACATAACATCCCGCCCACCTCCTTCCTTCCGAATTGCGGGCGGCAGCAGGTAAGGTGAGGTTCCTCGTTCCTGCAGCGTCACACATAGCGATGTGTGCTGCCGCAGGAGCGATGAACTACTTCGTACACCGAGCAGCAGCGATAATCGAGAATAGGGGGGCATGTCACCGATGAGCGATTTTGACCGTTTTTGCGATGATTCAAAATCGCTCATAGCTGTCACACGCAAAGACATCGCTAAAGCGCCTGGATGTGCGTCACAAATTCCATGACCCCAACGAGATCGCTTGAGCGATGTCGCAGCGTGTAAAGCGGCCTTTACAGGTTAATCATGGAAGGTATCTCGGGGAGACGCCTGCCATGATTAACCTAGGACTTAGTGGCAGCTATGGGCTGCTGCCATTAACTCCTTATTACCCCGTTTGCCACCGCACCAGGGCAATTCGGGATGAGCCGGGTAGAGTCCCAGGACTGTCGCATCTAATGGATGCGGCAATTCCGGGCGGCTGCTGGCTGATATTGTTAGGCTGGGGGACTCCCCATAACGTGGAGCTCCCCATCCTGAGAATACCAGCATTCAGCCGTGTGGCTTTACCCTGGATGGTATCCAAATTGGGGGGGACCACATGTTGTTTTCTTTTTAATTATTAATTTATTTTTTTTTACTGCTCGATATAGACACGCCCATCGGCGGCTGTGATTGGTCGCAATGAGACAGCTGTCAATCAGCGTGGGAGCGAGTCGGACTGCAACCAATCATAGGCACTGGTGGGCGAGGGAAGCAGGGAATACAAGATGGATTAATGAGCGTCCGGCATTCTCAAAAGAGGAGAAGCCGCCACAGTGTGAACGCCGTGCAGCGCCGCGCCAGTGATCGTGGATCGGTGAGTATGAGAGAGGGGGTGGGAGGGAGAGACCGACATGGACAGAGAGATAGAGACTGACCAACAGACCGACCGACAGAGAGAGAGACCGAAAGACCTGCCTTTGTTATGTCAAAAAAACATGCGGATCGCAACAAAAATGCAGCGCACTGCTTCACATTTTGGCAGCGATTTTCTACAACTCATTGATTTCAATGGGTGTAGAACGCTGCTAAAACGGACAAAAGAATTGACATGCTGCTTTTCTAAACGCAGAGATTTTGTCAAATTTTTGACAATCAAACGCTGCGTTTCAAAAAGCATCGTACGCACAGATTTTGCATGATTCTCATAGACTTTTGCTGGGAAAGCAGAACGAATGCACTTTGTCAATGACACAGTGCAGTTGTAAATTCAGCCAAAACGCAGAAAAAAATCGCAATGTGCGCACTTGGTCTAAAGCTGTAATTTTACTTGTAGCTCTGTAGTGAATGCACATTGTAGTCCGAGGGCCCATAAGGGCTCATTCTCACGTAACTGCTGAATATTCTGCAGCGATTTGACAGCACATGTGCGCTTCAAATTGCTTCAGAAACCCTGCATAATGAATGCAGTATTTTTGTTAAAAAAAGCCGATTTCATGCGCTATGGCTGCTGCCCCTACCATAGACAGAGTGGGAGCTGTATCCAGAACGCACAAATAATTGACATGCTGCTTTTATGATCGCACGGATTTGGGTCAAAATTGCAAGACCCAAATCGCTGCGTTCAAAAAAGCATCGTGCGCACGTGTCATGCACAATCTTCATAGATTGTACAGGGGACACAGGAAGCATGCATTTACGCTGCAGTGCAATACGCAGCGTAAATGCATACAAATACACAACATGCGCATGAGCCCTAAGGGCGGCTTTGCACGTTACAACATCGCACGTGCGATGTCGGTGGGGTCAAATCGAAAGTGACGCACATCCGGCGTCACTTTCGACATCGTAGTGTGTAAATCCTAGATGATATAATTAACGAGCGCAAAAGCGTCGTTAACGTATCATCGGTTTATTCTCCGACATTTCCATAATGCCGGTGCAGAGACAGGTACGATGTTGTTCCTCGTTCCTGCGGCAGCACACATCGCTGTGTGTAAAGCCGCAGGAGCGAGGAATGTCGCGGGCGGGGAGGACGCCGCCGCTGCGCTCGCTAACGCTCGGGTCAGGCGCTGCTGCGGCTGCTGCTCGGTGGCTCGAGCGGTGGGCCGGATCCGGGGACTCGAGCGGCGCTCCTCGCCCGTGAGTGAAAAGGGTGGTTGGTTTTGGGGAATTTAGTCCGTGACGCCACCCACGGGTTGTGGTGAAGATTGGCACCACCGCTGCTGGTGACGGGAATCCCGGGAGCGATGGTAGGGAGCAGCTGGGATGTTGTTTTCCCCCTCCGTGGGTAGGGGTCGGTGGTCCCGGGGCCCGGTGGTGAGACGGGGATGCAGGGTTGGTGAGGTGCAAGGTTGCAGGGACAGCGCGGCGCGGTGCCGGATGGCACGGGTGTACTCACTCAGTAAGAGATGCACAAAGTCCTCGGTAAACCAAACGGCTGGATGGACGGGTCCCGCAGCCGGTTGCAGTGTCTCTCCCCGGACAGGTGATGGCGGCTGTCTTTCCGTGCACCTTTGTGTACTTGTTTGACTACGATGGATCCCCAAAGGTAGTCCGCTCCCCGGTGTATGGATGCTGAAGGAGCCCGTTTGCCCGCAGGCGCTGGCCCTTGGGTCTCTAGCCTTAGGCAGTAGCTGTATACCCTCACGGTGTGGGCGGTTGCCTTCTAACGGGTCTTTGGCTGTTGGGAAACCCCTGGGGTTCCTGTCACACTCGGATTTGACTGTTGACGGCGACTCCAAGCCTAGCCGGGGTCCGATGGCCCTGCCTGTGTGTGCTGGCTTCACTTCGCTCCCCGGTCGGTACCGGCGGGCCAACGCTCGACCCCGGTCCTACGGTTCCGCATTGATTCACCACTCCTGCACTCCGGCCACCACCGTCTGCCAACCTTGTTGTCAGTGCCTGGGCCACAAACCCAGACACTCTCCACTTGACTCCTCTCACTTCAACCTCCTCCACTGAACTCCAACTTCTAACTGACACTTTTCTTGCCTCCAGGCCTGTGAACTCCTCGGTGGGTGGGGCCAACCTCTTGGCTCCGCCCTACCTGGTGTGGACATCAGACTCTGGAGGGAGGTGACAAGGGTTTTGTGTTTGGCTAATGTTACTGTCTAATGGGGGTGGGGGTGTATGTATGTTACCTGTGACGACCTGGCTAGTCCAGGGCGCCACATTCCCCCTTGGTGAAATGCAGACCTTCCGCGGGCTGCCCGTCCATCACCGGTTTTATTTTTCAACTGTAAAATATAAATTAACATATCAACATATAAAATATAAGCATTTTTGTCAGATCACTTGAGCGTCGCACATATAAAACACTTTTAATAATGACGGACGGACTGATGTCTTCCGCTCTCCCACTCAAGCAACCTAGCCCTGATGCTGCCCCTAAGAAGCGGGCAGCACTCCTTGACCCCAGTCCAGGTTCAGGCTGCCCGAGCGGGAACGGGTACGGTTACTCGCACCCGGCTGTCACTTCAGGCGACCCCACGTTCAGGTGGACCCCTGACCCCCAGAGGATGGCCACCGGTCCTGGTGGTGGCCGGGCCCCAGCCTGCTCTGCTGTGGGCCCTTCCTCCAATCTGCCTCTCCGGAGGCGGCAACGGTTTCCATCCCACAAAACTATTTACAAGCCCACCAGTTCGTGGGTGGCCTGCCAGTTCTCGGCCATGTCCATGAGCAGTTTCTCATGTGGGTGGTAAAAACACACAGAGTCCCTCCGGGACAACTCGCCGGCAACGGCCGGGATAATCATGTAGACAATCAGATGATGTTTCGGTTGATTTTGATTCATTTAAACTGCTGAGGGTTCCAACGGGGACAACTTGCTTGCAACGGAGGACCGCTGCCACTACTTGAGGTCGTACTCATCCAGGACCTCTTCCAGCTCGACATCCGGACGGCTCGGTGGAGGAGGGGGCTGGGGCCGCATCTGCACACCGCGGCTCTTCCTTTGCTTAACATCTAGGGCGAACCAGCCCCTCTTCCCGCAGTGGCGGGTGTAAGTTACCAGGTCGCCAGGCAATAGATCGCGACCTGGGTGGCCCGTGGGAAGGTGTGACTTTACATCGCGGCGGGTCACAAACACTTCGGCCTCCAGGCCCGGCTCATAGATGAAACCGAACCCCCTCCGCGTGTCCAACTGCCGGACTTGGCCTTCGTACACCGGGCCCCGCACTCGAGAGGTAGCATGGCGGAGTGCATCCTTCTCCTTTATCACTCGCGCCATCAGTTCGGCCCTCTGCTGCTCCCTGGCGGCAATCTCTCGGCCCAACTGGTTTGGTTCCCTGTCCCAATAAGGAGCATTGGCAGACCCCTGCGCCCGGGTCGGGCACCGCTGGACCACGCCCACACCGGCCACTACCGGTACTCTCTCGTGGGGGTCCTGCGGTGACGTGGCCTGGACTGCTGCTTTGCAGTGGCGGCCCAGCGCAGCCTCAGCCGAGGCGGGGGATTCAGGGACAGCTGGCCTCACCGGTTGGGCCTTCGGGCTTGCGGCGGCCGATTCCCCCACGGCCGGGCGGACTGCCGGAGCTGGGACGGTCTCGGGTGCGGCCACTTCCGGGACCGACGGCTTCTTGTCGCGGGCGGACACCTCCCACGGTATCTTCCATGGCAGCGGGAGGGATGCGGGCCGTTCACAGACAACGCCCCCAGGTCGGTCCTCTAGGGCGGACGGGTTGATTCCGCTACCGGTGTTGGGGGTAGCGGTCCGAGCGGAGGGGCAACAGCAATCGGGACGGATGGCGGGGGAGGCAGGAGGGTGAGCGGGTGCAGGCCGGGCCCCTCAGCCGCAGTGGCCGGTCCTTCTCGGACACAGGGGCATGGGTTAGTGGCTTACCCGCTCCTCCAACACTGCCTCCACCTCGCGTCTCTGCACGGCCACCGCCACTTCCTCCATCTCGGCCACCCAGCGCTCCATCAAGAACCGGACCTGGGTTTGAAGGCGGCAGCATATTTGTGCGGTCTGGGCTTCCACCCACGCCGCTGTTTCTGGCGTGGGCTCTGGGGTTCCAATGGTGCCGGACGGACGGGACATCGTGTGCAACAGTGTTCCAGGAACCAAATGTTTGCAGAGTCCTGGCGTCCCCGCTTTTATAGCCTCGGCTACATTAGGCAGATACACACCCGCCCCCCTTGGTTTTCTTCAGCACTTCTGCTTTTTGGGGGCGGGGCTTCGCTTTCGCGCCTTCATTGCTCAGAGAAGACGCTCGAGCGGGAGATTTTTGTGCCAAAGATGGCGGCGCTTCAAAATTTTCGGCCAGACACCGCCGGCGGAGATCGCAAGGCGCACTTCTACTGGTAAGTAGATGGGTTCAATCCTGTTCGTGACGCCAAGTTTTGTCACAGGCGGGGAGGACGCCACCGCTGTGCTCGCTAACGCTCGGGTCCAGCGCTGCTGCGGCTGCTGCTCGGTGGCTCAAGTGGTGGGCCGGATCCGGGGACTCGAGCGGCGCTCCTCGCCCGTGAGTGAACAGGGTGGTTGGTTTTGGGGAATTTAGTCCGTGATGCCACCCACGGGTTGTGGTGAAGATGGGCACCACCGCTGCTGGTGACGGGGATCCCGGGATCAATGGTAGGGAGCAGCTGGGATGTTGTTTTCCCCCTCCGTGGGTAGGGGTCGGTGGTCCCGGGGCCCGGTGGTGAGACGGGGAGGCAGGGTTGGTGAGGTGCAGGGTTGCAGGGACAGCGCGGCGAGGTGCCGGATGGCACGGGTGTACTCACTCAGTAAGAGATGCGTAAAGTCCTCGGTAAACCAAATGGCTGGATGGACGGGTTCCGCAGCCGTCTGCAGTGTCTCTCCCTGGACAGGTGATGGCGGCTGTCTTTCCCTGCACCTTTGTGTACTTGTTTGACTACGATGGATCCCCAACGGTAGTCCGCTCCCCGTTGTATGGATGCCGAAGAAGCCCGTTTGCCCGCAGGCGCTGGCCCTTGGGTCTCTAGCCTTAGGCGGTAGCTGTATACCCTCACAGTGTGGGCGGTTGCCTTCTAACGGGTCTTTGGCTGTTAGGAAACCCCTGGGGTTCCTGTCACACTCGGATTTGACTGTTGACGGTGACTCCAAGCCTAGCCGGGGTCCGATGGCCCTGCCTGTATGTGCTGGCTTCACTTCGCTCCCCGGTCGGTACCGGCGGGCCAACGCCCGACCCCGGTCCTATGGGTCCGCGTTGATTCACCACTCCTGCAGACGGCCGCCACCGTCTGCCAACCTTGTTGTCAGTGCCTGGGCCACAAAACCAGACACTCTCCACTTGACTCCTCTCACTTCAACCTCCTCCACTGAACTCAAACTTCTAACTGACACTTTTCCCGCCTCCAGGCCTGTGAACTCCTCGGTGGGCGGGGCCAACCGCTTGGCTCCGCCCTACCTGGTGTGGACATCAGACTCTGGAAGGAGGCAACAAGGGTTTTGTGTTTGGCTAATGTGACTGTCTAATGGGGGTGGGGGTGTATGTTTGTTACCTCTGACGACCTGGCTAGTCTAGGGTGCCACAGGAACATCTCCTACCTGCCTCCCGGCTGCAATGAGAAGGAAGGAGGTGGGCGGGATGTTTACATCATGCTCATCTCCGCCCCTCCGCCGCTATTGGCCGCCTGCCATGTGACGTTGCTATGACGCCGCATGTCCCGCCCCCTTAGGAAGGAGGCGGGTCGCCGGCCAGAGCGACGGTCGCAGGGCAGGTGAGTGCATGTGAAGCTGGCGTAGCGATAATTTTCGCTACGCCAGCTATCACAAGATATCGTACCTGCGACGGGGGCGTGGACTATTGCGTGTGACATCGCAGCATCGGCTTGCGATGTCGCAACGTGCAAAGCCCGCCTAACACTTTATACCAGATGGCGCTCAGTATATTACAATTCTGCATTAATCAAGTTATAACTAGTAATGAGCGAGTACTAAAAAGCTCGGGTGCTCGAGGCTCGGGCCGAGCATCCCAAGATACTCGTGTACTCGGCCCGAGCACCGAGCCCAATGTTATCCTATGGGAGACCCGAGTATTTTTATGAAATGACCCCCGGCAGCATGTAGAAACCCTAAAAATGTCACAAAAGTCTCAGAAGAGTGCTCAAATGACATGGCAACAGCATGGGGAAGATCCCTTGAAGCATTTATCACTCAAAAGTCACAGCTGTGAACAATTTTGTCCGCGTTTTACGCCATTTTTACGGACTCACCAGAAAACCTTCCAAAATGACACCAAAATGAATTTTCATGGCGGAAATGTTAAGGGCACATACCCAATAGTGAGATAGAGCTGGTGTATGTTACTTTTGGAGATTACATGAAAGATTTTACGTGAAAACATTGTGTGGCACTTCGATGTCCCTGAGAAGAGACGTACATGAAGGCCTCTTGAGTCTAATGTGCCCATTTTGAGGAAGTGGGTCTATTGTAGTATAGCCCTTTGGCAGGGCAGCCAAAAATTGGGAGGCTCCACATTGTCCCTGGATAGAGACGTGCATGAGGGCCTGTAAACCTGAAGTGCACATTGTAAGGAAGTGGGTCTATTGTAGTATAGCCCTTTGGCAGGGAAGCCAAAAATTGGGAGGCTCCACGTTGTCCCTGGATAGAGACGTGCATGAGGGCCTGTAAACCTGAAGTGCCCATTGTAAGGAAGTGGGTCTATTGTAGTTTAGCCCTTTGGCAGGGCAGCCAAAAATTGGGAGGCTCCACGTTGTCCCTGCATAGAGACGTGCATGAGGGCCTGTAAACCTGAAGTGCCCATTGTAAGGAAGTGGGTCTATTGTAGTATAGCCCTTAGGCAGGGCAGCCAAAAATTGGGAGGCTCCACATTGTCCCTGGATAGAGACGTGCATGAGGGCCTCAAAACATTGTTCCCATTGCAAAGGAGCGGGTCTCCTGTCGTTGTAATGTCCATTCTGAAAGAATGGGCGAAAAAATTTACCACTGGGGGTATACCAGAAACAAAGGCCTAACTATTGTAACGGTCATCATGGTGGCGCATGAGGAGAAGGAGGAGCAGTCCAGCGATTATCCAAAGTCCAGAAGTGTGTACCCATGGGTGAGTGGAGGTACATGGCAAATTCCCGTTACAAACTTTAAATTCCGCTCTCATTTGCTGGTGGTGTGGTGAAGTCTGGCCCAATCCAACCCTTGTTCATCTTGATCAGAGTCAGCCTGTCAGCATTTTCAGTTGACAGGCGGGTGCGTTTATCTGTAATGATTCCACCTGCGGCACTAAAAACACGCTGTGACAAAACGCTAGCGGCAGGGCAGGCCAGGACTTCCAAGGCGTAGAGAGCCAATTCATGCCACGTATCCACCTTGGATACCCAATAATTGTAAGGCACAGAGGAATGTTGGAGTACAGTTGTTCGATCTGCAAGGTACTCCTTGAGCTGAAACTTAGGATTTCTTGTGGCACTACCCCGCACCTCAGGGGCTGTGGTACGTGAGGGGCTGAGAAAACTGTCCCACATCTTAAAGACTGTTCCCCTACCTCTGGCGGATTGGACTTGTGCCCCTCTCGGCTGTACGCCTTGGTTGTCCACTGATTCCTGACCTATGCCGCTAGCGCTTTGTGAGGGGAATGCTTTGCCTACTTCCGTGAATATGGCCTTCCGGAACTGCTGCATTTTGGCTGACCTCTCCGCCTCGGGAATAAGAGACATAAAGTTCTCCTTGTAGCGTGGGTCTAACAGTGTTACCAACCAGTAATGATTGTCGGCCAAGATGTTCTTAACGCGAGGGTCACGAGACAGGCAGCTTACCATAAAGTCAGCCATGTGCGCCAGACTCTTAACAGCCAGTACTTCAGTATCCTGACCAACACGATGACTGAACATGCTGTCCTCCTCCTCCTCCTCCTCATCTACCCTGTCCTTTGGCCAGCCACGCTGAACCGAGGATATGACTGGTGTGCATGTCATATCCTCAATTTGGCCGGAGAGTTGCTCCATGTCTTCATCCTCCTCCTCGTCATAGTCCTCCACTGCACGTTGTGATGAGACGAGGCTGGGCTGTGTGTTATCACCCACACCCACTACTGTTTCTTGCTCCAACTCATCGCGCTCCGCCTGCAATGCATCATGTTTGTTTTTGAGCAGAGACGGTTTTAGAAGGCAGAGAAGCGGTATGGTGACGCTAATAATGGCGTCATCACCACTCACCATCTTGGTGGAGCCCTCAAAGTTTTGGAGAATGGTACATAGGTCGGACATCCATCTCCACTCCCCAGGTGTTATGTGTGGAGTTTGACCCATTTCCCGACGGCTTAGGTGATGCAGGTACTCAACAACTGCCCTCTCTGCTCACATATCCTGACCAACATGTGCAGAGTTGAATTCCAACGCGTGGGGACATCACACACCAGTCTGTGAGTTGGAAGATGCAAACGGCGCTGAAAGCCGGCAAGGCCGGCTGAAGCAGTAGGTGACTTTCGAAAATGTGCAGACAGGCGGCGAACTTTTACCAGCAGATCAGACAGCTCTGGGTATGACTTTAGGAACCGCTGAACCACGAGGTTGAGCACATGGGCCACGCATGGAACATGTGTCAGCTGGCCTCGTCTCAAAGCCGCCACCAGGTTCCGGCCATTGTCACACACGACCTTTCCTGGCTTTAGGTTCAGAGGTGTGAGCCAGTGATCTGCCTGCTGTTTCAGAGCTGTCCACACCTCTTCTGCATTGTGGGGTTTGTCACCTATGCAGATTAGCTTCAGCACTGCCTGTTGCCGCTTCGCCGAGGCAGTGCTACAGTGCTTCCAGTTTGGGACTGGTGTGGAGGGTAAAGTGGATGAGGATGCGCAGGAGGAGGAGGAGGCTGAAGAGCATGACATTCCGGAGCTGTAGAGTGTGGGTGAAACCCTGACTGAGGTAGGGCCTGCAAGCCTTGGTGTGGGAAGGACGTGTTCCGTCCCTCGCTCAGACTGGGTCCCAGCTTCCACAATATTAACCCAGTGTGCCGTCAACGAGATGTAGCGGCCTTGCCCACAAGCACTTGTCCACGTGTCTGTGGTTAGATGGACTTTGGGTGAAACAGCGTTGTTCAGGGCACGTGTGATGTTTTGTGACACGTGGTTATGCAATGCGGGGACGGCACACCGGGAGAAATAGTGGCGGCTGGGGACCGAGTAACGTGGGACAGCTGCCGCCATCAGGTCGCGGAATGCTTCTGTCTCCACCAGCCTAAAAGGCAACATTTCCAGCGCAAGCAGTCGCAAAATGTTAGCATTTAGAACTTTGGCATGTGGGGCATTGGCAGTGTATTTGCGCCTGCGTTCAAAGGTTTGCTGAATGGATAACTGAACGCTGCGCTGGGACAAGGACGTGCTTGATGATGGTGTTATTTCTGCGTAGGCAACTGCAGATGCAGGACCGGAGGAGGCTTGTTCGCAGGCAGCATGGACAGGGGATTGGCTCTCATGCACAACAAGCGAAGACGTAGCAGTGACATCAGCAAGCACTGCTCCTCGACTCTGTTGTACTTCCCACAAAGTCGGGTGCTTGGCTGACATGTGCCTGATCATGCTGGTGGTGGTCAGGCTGCTAGTTTTGGTACCCCTGCTGATGCTGGCATGGCAGGTGTTGCAAATGGCCTTTTTAGAATCATCTGGAGCCAACTTAAAAAACTGCCAGACTCGGGAAGACCTAACATTTGTACAGGCACCTTGTGTCGTGTTGTTGTTCTGGGGAACGGTTGCCTGACTTCTGCCTGGAGCCACCACCCTGCTTCTTACTGCCTGTTGGGATGCTACGCCTCCCTCCCCCTGTGCACTGCTGTCCTCGCTCTGCATATCCTCCTGCCAGGTTGGGTCAGTTACTGGATCATCCACCACGTCGTCTTCCTCTTCCGCACCCTGCTCCTCCTCCTGACTTCCTGACAATTGTGTCTCATGATCGTCCACCCCTTGTTGAGACACGTTGCCAACTTCGTGAGAACGTGGCTGCTCAAATATTTGGGCATCTGTACATACGATCTCCTCATGACCCACTTCAACATGAGCTGGCGAGAGGCCAGAATGTGCGAATGGAAACGTGAACAGCTCTTCCGAGTGTCCAAGTGTGGGATCAGTAATGTCCGAGGACGTGTACTCAGCCTTGTGGTAGGAAGGAGGATCAGGTTCTGAAATGTGCGGTGCAGTATCACGGCTACTGACACTTGACCGTGTGGAAGACAGAGTGTTTGTGGTGGTGCCAATCTGACTGGAAGCATTATCCGCTATCCAACTAACAACCTGATGACACTGGTCTTGGTTCAAGAGCGGTGTACTGCTGTGGTCCCCAAGAATTTGGGGCAGGACGTGCGAGCGAGTAGATGTGGCCCTTTGTTGTGGCGAAATTAGAGCTTGCCCACGACCTCGGCCTCTGCCTGCACCACCATCACGTCCACTTCCTTGTTCGTTGCCAACGTCCTTGCGCATTTTGCAATGCTGTGCTGACGTATATTCACTAGACTTGTGCGTTATATCCAAGTTTGTGCAAAACGCACACAAGTGCACCTGTACGCTGCCACCGACAGGCACACATGTGCGGTTTTTAAATGCAAGCACGGACGCACTAAGAACCTAACAGGTTTTTAGGAGCGACAATTACTGAGAAGTCTGACACTATCAGACACTTCTGACTGACGTGTATTATACACTAGACTTGTGCGTTATATAATAGTTTGTGCAAAACGTGCACCTGTACGCTGCCACCGACAGGCACACACGTGCGGTTTTTAAATGCAAGCACAGACGCACTAAGATCCTAACAGGTTTTTAGGAGCGACAATTACTGAGAAGTCTGACACTATCAGGACTGTTTTAGACTGTGTACACCAGCCCCAGATATGATGAAGGCTGGTATACGGTCACCACTAGGAATGGCTATATACCCTGCCTGCCTGCCTGTATACTGCTACAATAGTCCTGACAAGGACTCTTCTGGTCACTAGCCTGTATTCCGACCTGGCTATACCCTGCCTGTATACAGCAACAATAGTCCTGAGAAGGACTCTGCTACTGTACTCCGACCTGGCTATACCCTGCCTGCCTGTATACAACTATAATAGTCCTGAGAAGGACTTCTGGTCACACTGTTTGCAGCCCTGCTACGGAAATAACTATAAAGGGCCGCAAACCTTTCCCTGAAGCAGCAACACTCTCCCTGCACTCACTGTCTGGATGGCTGTGTGCAGAGCACAGCGCGCCCGCCGGTATAAAGGCTCGGTCACGCTGTGCAGGCCGGCCAATCACTGCAATTCCACAACTAACAGGGCTGTGGCATTGCAGTGGTCTGCCAGCCAATCCCTGCATGAGGGCTGGCTCTCAAAAGAGCGCCAACATGCAGGGATGAAGACCACGAGTACAGCACGAGTATCGCGAGATTACTCGGTCCCCGCCGAGTAGCCCGAGTACAGTGATACTCGTGCGAGTACCGAGTAGTAACAAGCATACTCGCTCATCACTAGTTATAACGTTTTCTAATGGGAACAGTAGAGGAATATAAGCATGGATATTTCATGAGGTCCATTCCATCCAGATTTCTGCGCTGTCAGAGGCTGCATCCATGTATGATATACAGTATATATGCTGAATATAATATGGTGAGGTACATACACTAGAAGCCAAGTGCAATGGTGCTGCAAATAAATATCCTCATTTGCATTAATAGCTATGTGAGGCGAATGCCAATCATCCATGTTTCCATGATGAGTATTTGATGAGTTTTTCATGTTGCAGAATTTCTGCACCTTTCTTGTAAATTTGGTTTATTGTCTTTTTTTAAAATTACATTTCTATAAATCCCGTCCACTTTGCTGGGACTGTAAGGGCGCATGCCCATGTTGTGGTTTTGTTGAATTTTTGTAGAGTTATTTTCCATTCAGATTTATTCCAGATTCCAATCCCAGGAAAGTGAATGAGATTCCTGAAGTCGTTGCTGATATTTTACTTGACGCAGAATTAGCATTTTTGCTGCAGATTTCACTCATACTAATGGTTGGGGAAAAAAATGTAAAAAAAAAATACATAAAATTGCACTTATTTTACACATCGTTTTTCCTGCCAAGAGATGCAGAAATTTCTGCTACGAATAACGTGTGCAGATGCTGTGATTTTGACGCACAGCTTTAAAAATGCACCAAAAACTCATGGTGGACACACAGCCTTAAGGGTACTTTACACGCTGCAATATTGGTACCGATATCGCTACCGAGCGTACCCGCCCCTGTCGGTTGTGTGTCACGTGCAAATCGCTGCCCGTGGCGCACAACATCGCTAACACTCGTCACACGGACTTACCTTCCCTGCGACGTCGCTCTGGCCGGCGATCCGCCTCCTTTCTAAGGGGGCTATTCGTGCGGTGTCACAGCGACGTCACACGGCAGCTGTCCAATAGCAGAGGAGGGGCGGAACATGCCGCCCACCTCCTTTCTTCCTCATTGCCGGTGGACGAAGGTAAGGAGATGTTCGTCGCTCCGGCGGTGTCACACATAGCGATGTGTGATGCCGCAGGAACGAGGAACAACATCAACATCGCTACTTACCAGAGAACGATTTTTCATAAATAAATGACCTCTCTCACACAAACGATATTTGCCTCTTTTGCGATCGTTTAAGGTCGCTCTAGCCTGTCACACGCTGCGATGTCGCTAACGACGCCGGATGTGCGTCACAAACACCGTGACCCCGGCGATATATCGTTAGCGATGTCGCAGTGTAAATGGCCCTTAAAGGCCTCGTCACATGCTTCAATATATCAATATATATGCGATTGCATGAGCGATTGTGACGCCCTGGCCTAGCCAGGTGGTCACAGACACAACCTCATACACCCCCCCCCTTCCCTGGACAGGTCACACCAGTCACACATTAAATCCTTGTTGCCACCCTCCAGAGTTGATGTCCACAGCAGGTGGGGCAGAGCCAGGCGGTTGGCCCCGCCCACCGAGGAGTTCACAGGCCTGGAGGCGGGAAAACACAGTAGGGGGTCGAGTTGTGGTCGGTAGAGAGTGAGGAGTGAAACTGTTGGTGTCTGGGTTGGAGCCCAGGCACTTCCAGCAAGGTAGGCAGACGGTGGTGGCCATCTGCAGGAGTTGGTGACGGTCAGGTAGGTAGGACCGGGGTCGGGCGGTGGCCCGCCGGTACCGAACCGGGGAGCCGATTGGAGTCAAGCACCAGGCAGGGTACTCAGACCCCGACTAAGCTTGAAGCCGACCTTTAGTCAAATTTACTGATTGCGGTCTGGACCTCAGGGGTTCATTCCCACCCAAGTCCCGATTGAAGGCAACAGCCCAACCGTTCCGGATAAGCGCCACCGCCAAGGGCCAGAGATCCATAGGGCCAGCGTGTGCGGGCAAACGGGCTCCTCCGACACGTATACGCCGGGGAGCGGACTACCGGTGCCCAGGCATTGGAGTCAAGATACAAAACACAGGTGCAGGGAAACGACAGCCACCATCAACCCATCCAGGGAGAACACTGCAGCCGGCTGCGGGCCACGTCCATCCAGCCGTTTGGTTTACCAGAGACTCTGTCCATCTGTGTCTGAGTGAGTACACCTGTGCCATTCGGCACCACACTGCGCTACACCGTAACATTGCACCCTGCAAACCCATCCTACGGAACCCTCCCTCCTACCGGGCCCCGGGACCAACAGCCCCTACCTACGGAGGGGTCAACACCTAGCTGCTCTCCACCATCGCTCTCGGGAACCCCGTCACCACAACCCGTGGGTGGCGTCACGAACTCTATATATCCAAAAAAAAAATCCAATTCCTTCCACCTTTTCACTCGTGGGTGAGGAGCGCTGCTCGAGCCCCGGGTCCGGCCCACTAGAGCCACCGAGGAGAAGGTACCGGATCCGAGCGTGATCTCCTGGAGCAGCCCCCGCGACGTGGAAACTGGCCCCCGCCCCTGACACGATCACACCCGCCCGCCACTCGCCCCCCAATTCATTGCCTGTGGCGCACAATGTCGTTAACCGCCGTCACACGTACTTACCTCCCTCACGATGTCGCTGTGGGCGGCGAACATCCTCTTCCTGAAGGGGGAGGGACGTTTGGCGTCACAGCGACGTCACACAGCGGCCGCCCAATAGAAGTGGAGGGGCGGAGATGAGCGGGACGTAACATCCCGCCCACTTCCTTCCTTTCTCATTGCCGGCGGGACGCAGGTAAGCTGTGTTCGTCATTCCCGGGGTGTCACACGTAGCGATGTGTGCTGCCTCAGGAATGACGAAGAACCGGCGCGCAGAAGGAGGAATGACATTATGAAAATGAACGACGTGTCAACGAGCAACGATAAGGTATTTTTGATCGTTAACAGTCGTTGGACGTGTCACACGCTACAACATCTCTAACGATGCCGGATGTATGTCACGAATTCCGTGACCCCGACAACATATCGTTCGATATATCGTAGCGTGTGACGGGGCCTTTAGGCTTTCCTTAGGTAATATCTTTGGTCCATCCAGTGGATAAGTCGTGCACACATATTACCTCTATAGATCCTGGGCGAGCTCACGCTACCGGTGACATTAGTGCCTGCTGTTACATTCCCGCTGATGCCGCTCCATCATTTTCCTATTAGTCTTTTTCTATGCGGCTAATATAAAGGCAGCGAGGACTGATCTCTATAGGAGCCGGCGGAGAATATTTGCAGCATTTCATTTTATTTTATGGGACAGAACTTTCCTGATGGAATAACTCATTTTCTCACGTTTATGGCTCCTTGTGTTCTCCATTATGTGTTAAAGGATAGAAGTGGCAGAAAATATATCAATAAAAGGCAGGAAAGTAACAAGGAAGAATATGAGTGTATTGGAACCTGATGAGTCCTTCATCTGCTGATTACTCCATAAAGATTTATGTGTACTCATGTGTCCAATGAAGTCTGATTATGGCGATTAATAATGGGTATCACAATGAATAGTCTCTACAAGCGGTGCTGTACAGAACGGAGCAAAAATATTTGTAGGGACCTGATCCAGGGGACATGTCAGTTGGTGGTCACAAGACAAGAGCCCTTTAAAAGTGCGGTGTAGTCTAAGGCTATGTGCACATGCGTTTTTGTGATGCACTTTTTTTATCTGTTTTTTTTTTACAAATCTGCACCAAAATCTGCATGCCTATACAGAAGGCAGAAAAGTCTATGAAATTTCTGAAGTGTTATGCCCATGTTACTTATTTTCCTTGCAGATTTGATGCAGATTTTGTTGCTCAAATAATCTGCAGCATGTCAATTGTTGGTGCGTTTTTTAGCCTTTCCACCCATTGACTTCATAAAAAAAAGTATGGCAAAAAAAGCCACACTGAAAACGTATCAAAACCGCACCATAAAAGCATGCATTTTCTGGTGCGTTCTTTGGTGCAATTTTCTGCCAGAATGTGCAGATTTCATGCAGAAAAATTTCTGCACCAAATGTGCATCGTGTACACATACCCAAATTGTCAAATCCTGTAAGTCCGATCCATTATTGCATTTGTGCCTGTTTTCTGTCTTGTATTTGGTGTATTTTACCTTTTTTCATTTGCGTCTTATTCATGTTTTAATTTTCCCCTCTTTTTAAGTTTATTTTATGTGTTCATTTGTTTGTTTTTTTAGTTTTTGTTTTTTACTTTGGCATTGTTGGTGGATTTTAGGCTTTTCAGATGTTTTTGCCTGATTCATCATATGGGACATTTCAAAAAGTTGCAAAATTTGTTGCAAATGTCAACCGGGTCCTGTTGTGATTTCATGTACATTGTTTTCCACACTTTTGTAGAATGTGCAACTGTTTATGATGGTATCATGTCTACAAAAAGGTTATAGACAAAAATAAAGAATATTTTTGACTTTTAGTTAAAAATATGAATGGGGTGCTCCATTTGCATACATTTTGAGAATACTGCAAGCCAAAAAAATAAAAGTGACTTTAAAAAAATCTAGAATGATGTCCTTTGGTATTTTGCTGAAATTTGTCCATATACTTTACAATATCGAGGGACAGAGGGCTCCTAGCTGTCCCTTATGCTAGGTGACACTAGGTTAACCCTCACCTCCGGAGTACTCCTAATAGTGGAGAAGCCAGAGTCCCATGCCTTACTATAGTCTTGAGAAATACTACTCTAATACACCCATCCTCCAGGGAGGGACGAGGCAAGAGAGAGATGGTAAACAGATAAGGACAGACAAGGGAAAACCAAAACTCTGACAATGCACAAACACAGGAATAGGCAAAGAAAGGCTCAAGAGAAAAACAAGAGCAGGAGGGTAGCAACAAAAAGGCAAGAAGGGTAAACTCCACAACCGCACACAGTAACAGGTATCACATCAGATTCTCTGGAACACACACCTCACCAGACCAACTAAGATGAACTATAACTGGCCTAGGTGGAAGGATCTAACCAGCATACATAGAAGGGGAGCAGATGCTCCCCCCACAGCAGGTGATTAAAGGAGACTAACAAGCAGACTAGCCCAGATTAAATCCTGCTAGGCTGTCTCTGAATTAGCATTCAGGAGTTTGACGCCCAAGTCTGCCTGTGTAGTTCACAGACACCAAAGGAGTTATAAAGTGGATTGTCAGAAACTGTAGTATGAACAGAACCCACCACCACCATGACAGTCGGCAAAGTTTGTGAAAATCTCTGTGTGACCACTATACTGCCTCTCTGGGACTTCCTTGTGAGGTCATTGGTTACAAATGGCACAGTAGAACTTTGAAGACACCAACTTGCAGGGATAGCTGACTGTAAGTTCACAGTATAAGATAGCAGTGCCGCTGACATTATTGTGGGCATTGCTGTCATTGCCATGGGCCACTATGGTTGGCATTGCATGGCTCAATCCGGAGATGTAGGTTAGTAAGTTTAAAAGGTTAGTTAGGTGGAAAGGGGTAGAAAAAATGAACTTGCTACATGTTTTGCAGATGATAATTTGGGCAGCTTTCAAGGGACAATGCTTGGGTCACATATGGTAACGGTTCCTTCTAATGCCCTTATGTGCAGACATCTTAAAATTCTGAATAAACTGTAGAACATAAATACTATCGCCCCAATTCATCACAGTGATTAAGCCAGAATTATTGCATAAAAATGCTTTGAAAAGTTGCAAAGTTTTGGTATAATGCAAAGTTGTGCTAAAATTTGTCAACCTTTTTTTTTTTTGGGTAGGTCCACCATAAGGGGCAGAGCTGGTTCGCGATGCGGAGGAACAGGTGCGTAATGCCACACCTCCTCAATTTCATAACAAGCTGTGATATACCTTATGTCTCAAATCTTACACCAGTCATTGACAGGAGTAAGATTTGTGGCGTATTGCAAAAAGGTGCACACCACTTGTTAGAAGCGTCTGATTCATTAAGAGTCGAGCACCTCTAACTTCAGCACGCCTCCTCAAAAATGGCATGAACAACGCGGGTCTTGATGAATTGGGCCCAATGTCATTGTGCTTTATTTTCTATATAAACGTTCACTTGTCCCGTCCAACATCAGTACCGAGAACTGGTTAATGATGTGAGACGGTACTAGTGCTGACTTGAGGCTGTTTTTTGCTCTTCTTCACCTCTCACGTGGTTTTTATCTTCTTGTGTTGAGCATATGTGATGTTTCCAGAGCCGCTGTGCCTTGCAGCTGTTGGCTCGCTGACATATCTGCACCACTGGAAACACTTTTCTGAGCCAGTGAGTGGCAGCAGGAGTCCATCAGCTCCCGGCTACACTGGCTAATGGATGACTGATGACAGTAGAACTGATTGCTAGCCTAGCAAGCACAGGATATCAGTGCACAGAGATCTCTGTTACCTGCATGCGCTTGTCTGAGCAACTCCCAGCTAAAAATCTTCTCATGTCAAACTGTGAAGGCTTATAAAGACCTATGTAGTTACAAATCGCAGGTTTTTAACTGATCTGTATGTCAGTAAACTTATTATAAGGGAATTTCTGCATCTTTGCCATCTTCTGTACAATGCCGACTGTCTGTAGGGATTTTAAGTTCCCTGTAATCACTATTATAGCCAGCCAAAAAATAATCAGTTGTGTTGATCATATGTCCATAGTTTCTTCAAGGATTATGTCTATAGGCGTGAGGGTGGCCCTTAGGCAGCAGTCACGATCCAGGCTCGGACGCCCCGTCCATACCCATAGGATGGGGGATATTGCGCGTGTGTTGGTATGGTGGACCTGGTTGGGTGTGAAGGTTTGTAAGGTGCAGGTCATACCTTTCAGGCGGCTGCATATCGCCGATGTCTTGGGCGAACCAGGTCCCTCCATCTGAGTCCAATAGTTCTCAATCAACAGTTTCTTTAGCTCAGAACATTCAACTTCACATGTGCATACCTCCCAACTTTTAAAGAAGGAAAAGAGGGACAAAGATTGCGGCGCGCCTTGGCAAATTTTTAAGCCACGCCCCCTAACCACACCCATTTCACAGTCACGCCCATATCCACTCCCCATCCACACCCATTCAGCATGGACACGCAGGCAGCCGGCGGGCCTCCAGCATGGACACGCAGGCAGCCGGCGGGCCTCCATCATGGACACGCAGGCAGCCGGCGAGCCTCCAGCATGGACACGCAGGCAGCCGGCGGGCCTCCAGCATGGACACGCAGGCAGCCGGCGGGCCTCCAGCATGGACACGTAGACATCCGGCGGGCCTCCAGCATGGACACGCAGGCAGCCGGCGGGCCTCCAGCATGGACACGCAGGCAGCCGGCGGGCCTCCAGCATGGACACGCAGGCAGCCGGCGAGCCTCCAGCATGGACACGCAGGCAGCCGGCGGTCCTCCAGCATGGACACGCAGGCAGCCGGCGGGCCTCCAGCATGGACACGCAGGCAGCCGGCGGGCCTCCAGCATGGACACGCAGGCAGCCGGCGGGCCTCCAGCATGGACACGCAGGCAGCCGGCGGGCCTCCAGCATGGACACGCAGGCAGCCGGCGGGCCTCCAGCATGGACACGCAGGCAGCCGGCGGGCCTCCAGCATGGACACGCAGGCAGCCGGCGGGCCTCCAGCACGGAGAGGAGGGCAGCCGGCAGGCTCCAAGCACAGAGACGCAGGCAGCCGGCGGGCTTCCAGCACGGAGACGCAGGCAGCCGGCGGGCCTCCAGCACAGAGACGCAGGCAGCCACAGTGAGGCGGCCGGTCGCCCGCACAGTGAGGCGGCCGGTCGCCTTCACAGACAGGCGGCCGGCCGCCCGCCTTCCCAGACTGGCGGCGGGCCGCCCGCACAGACAGGCGGCGGGCCGACGCACAGAGAGGCGCGGGCCAACCGCACAAAGAGGCAGCCCGAACAGAGAGGCGGCCGGTCGCCTTCACAGACAGGCGGCCGGCCGCCCACCTTCACGGACAGGCGGCCGGCTGCCCGCCTTCACAGATAGGCGGCCGGCTGCCCGCACAGACAGGCGGCGGGGGGCGCCCGCACAGACAGGCGGCGGGGGGCGCCCGCACAGACAGGCGGCGGGGGGCGCCCGCACAGGCGGCGGGGGGCGCCCGCACAGACAGGCGGCGGGGGGGCGTTAGAACAGAGAGGCGGCCGGCCGCACGCACAGAGAGGCGGCCGCCCGCACAAAGAGGAGGCCGGCCGCACGCAGAGACAGGCGGCCATCCGCCCGCAGAGACAGGCGGCCTTCCGCCCGCAGAGACAGGCGGCCGTCCGCTCGCACAGAGAGGCGGCTGGCCGCCCGCACAGAGAGGTGGTCGGCCGCCCGCACAGAGAGGCGGCCGCCCGCACAAAGAGGCGGCCGGCCGCACACAGAGACAGGCGGCCATCCGCCCGCAGAGACAGGCGGCCATCCGCCCGCAGAGACAGGCGGCCTTCCGCCCGCAGAGACAGGCGGCCGTCCGCTCGCACAGAAAGGCGGCCGTCCGCCCGCAGAGACAGGCGGACGTCCGCCCGCAGAGACAGGCGGCCGTCCGCCCGCACAGAGAGGCGGCCGTCTGCCTGCACAGAGAGGCGGCCGGCCGACCACACAGAGAGGCTCCGGCCGGGGGTGGGGGGGGAGGGAGGGGAATCAGCGCCGGGGAGATTCAGTTTACGTACCTTAGCAGCAGCACAGAGCAGACAGAGACTAGTTTCGGGCAGCGCGCTCCTGTCTGTTATGCCACGTCACGTGTTAGGATGGTAGGAGGGAAAAGCAGGGAGGCGGGGAGAGAGTGGGTGGGCGGAGCCCGGGAGACAACGGTCCCGCTCGTGGCAACGGGAAAAACAATGCAAAGCGTGATAGTCCCGCTGTATCCGGGACGGTTGGGAGGTATGCATGTGAGGTAGCAGGTACACAGCTTATGCACATTTTCTTAATACAACTTCACATATTCAGCAATAAAGTCTCTTAAGTTCATTTCCTTACCCAATTGACTACATCCCAAGGATTTCCAAGGGGTCCACTTACTATGGTGGGGATCAAGACCTAGCTTCTGAGGCACTTCCTTTGGAAGCCGTTTCCTCTTCAGACAAGAATGGGGGTTAAAGGGGGTCATTGTAGCTCCAGCGGAGAGCTCTGTGCTCGCAGTCACTGCCAAAGGCTCCGCACTGAAAAGTGGATCCCTGCTGCTTGCAAGTTATTGCTTACTCCTGACTAGAGTTGAGCGCGGTTCGTGGTTCGTGGTTCTCCAGTTCGCGGCTCGAGTGATTTTGGGGCATGTTCTAGATCGAACTAGAACTCGAGCTTTTTGCAAAAGCTCGATAGTTCTAGAAACGTTCGAGAACGGTTCTAGCAGCCAAAAAACAGCTAAATCCTAGCTTGGTTTCTGCTGTAATAGTGTAAGTCACTCTGTGAATCAAACTATTATCACATTTCAGTGTATAGTGTGCGTGAACAGCGCCTTCAGATCACTGCTGTTTCTATAATGGCGATCGCCATTTTTTTTTTTTTTTTTCTTGTCTTCCTTCCCTAAGCGCGCGCGTCTTGTGGGGCGGGCCAGCATGTCAGCCAATCACAGACACACACACACCTAAGTGGACTTTGAGCCAGAGAAGCAACGGCATGTGTGATAGGATCTGCATGTCACATGTCCCTGCATTATAAAACCGGACATTTTCTTCACGAACGCCATTATCTGCCTTCTGCGTCTTTGGTGTCAGACATCACTGTCGCAGCTCCGTCCTCCTGAGTCCTATAGCCGATACAGCTGTATGCGCTGCATACACAGCGTTAGACAGCTTAGGGAGAGCACATTCTAGCAGTCCTTTTAAGGGCTCAAAGCGGCAGGGTCAGAGAGCCATAAGTGACAGGTCCTGAAAACAGAGACAGCGTCTGTGTAGCCCAGGTCAGGGATTTCCTCCCTGCATTTCACCATTAGGAGGGAATAGAAAGGCAGGCTTCCATTCCTATACCCAGAGCACCACAATCCTGCCACTGTACCCTCTTGTCCTCTGCACACTCCAACTCATTCTAAGTAAGCCATTATACTAGCAAACATTCAGTGTACCTAGTGGCATCCTATACGTGGCTATTGGACTTTGCTATAGTCCCACTAGTGCAAAGACATTTGCAGAGCACGTCTGCCTGCATTGCACACTACAACTTTTTTAAACTAAGCAATTTTACTAGCAAACACTCAGTGTACCTAGTGGCATCCTATACGTGGCTATTGGACTTTGCTATAGTCCCACTAGTGCCAAGACATTTGCAGAGCGCATCTGCCTGCGTTGCACACTCCAACGAATTATAACTAAGCCATTATACTAGCACACACTCAGTGTACCTAGTGGCATCCTATACGTGGCTATTGGACTTTGCTATAGTCCCACTAGTGCAAAGACATTAGCAGAGCACATCTGCCTGCATTGCACACTCCAAGTTTTTTAAACTAAGCAATTTTACTAGCAAACACTCAGTGTACCTAGTGGCATCCTATACGTGGCTATTGGACTTTGCTATAGTCCCACTAGTGCAAAGACATTTGCAGAGCACGTCTGCCTGCATTGCACACTACAACTTTTTTAAACTAAGCAATTTTACTAGCAAACACTCAGTGTACCTAGTGGCATCCTATACGTGGCTATTGGACTTTGCTATAGTCCCACTAGTGCCAAGACATTTGCAGAGCGCATCTGCCTGCGTTGCACACTCCAACTAATTATAACTAAGCCATTATACTTGCACACACTAAGTGTTTTTTAGTGGCATCCTATACGTGGCTATTGGACTTTGCTATAGTCCTACTAGTGCCAAGACATTTGCAGAGCGCATCTGCCTGCGTTGCACACTCCAACTAATTATAACTAAGCCATTATACTAGCACACACTCAGTGAACCTAGTGGCATCCTATACGTGGCTATTGGACTTTGCTATAGTCCCACTAGTGCCAAGACATTTGCAGCACGTCTGCCTGCGTTGCACACTCCAACTAATTATAACTAAGCCATTATACTAGCACACACTCAGTGTACCTAGTGGCATCCTATACGTGGCTATTGGACTTTGCTATAGTCCCACTAGTGCCAAGACATTTGCAGCACGTCTGCCTGCGTTGCACACTCCAACTAATTATAACTAAGCCATTATACTAGCACACACTCAGTGTACCTAGTGGCATCCTATACGTGGCTATTGGACTTTGCTATAGTCCCACTAGTGCCAAGACATTTGCAGCACGTCTGCCTGCGTTGCACACTCCAACTAATTATAACTAAGCCATTATACTAGCACACACTCAGTGTACCTAGTGGCATCCTATACGTGGCTATTGGACTTTGCTATAGTCCCACTAGTGCCAAGACATTTGCAGCACGTCTGCCTGCGTTGCACACTCCAACTAATTATAACTAAGCCATTATACTAGCACACACTCAGTGTACCTAGTGGCATCCTATACGTGGCTATTGGACTTTGCTATAGTCCCACTAGTGCCAAGACATTTGCAGCACGTCTGCCTGCGTTGCACACTCCAACTAATTATAACTAAGCCATTATACTAGCACACACTCAGTGTACCTAGTGGCATCCTATACGTGGCTATTGGACTTTGCTATAGTCCCACTAGTGCCAAGACATTTGCAGCACGTCTGCCTGCGTTGCACACTCCAACTAATTATAACTAAGCCATTATACTAGCACACACTCAGTGTACCTAGTGGCATCCTATACGTGGCTATTGGACTTTGCTATAGTCCCACTAGTGCCAAGACATTTGCAGCACGTCTGCCTGCGTTGCACACTCCAACTAATTATAACTAAGCCATTATACTAGCACACACTCAGTGTACCTAGTGGCATCCTATACGTGGCTATTGGACTTTGCTATAGTCCCACTAGTGCCAAGACATTTGCAGCACGTCTGCCTGCGTTGCACACTCCAACTAATTATAACTAAGCCATTATACTAGCACACACTCAGTGTACCTAGTGGCATCCTATACGTGGCTATTGGACTTTGCTATAGTCCTACTAGTGCCAAGACATTTGCAGAGCGCATCTGCCTGCGTTGCACACTCCAACTAATTATAACTAAGCCATTATACTAGCACACACTCAGTGAACCTAGTGGCATCCTATACGTGGCTATTGGACTTTGCTATAGTCCCACTAGTGCCAAGACATTTGCAGCACGTCTGCCTGCGTTGCACACTCCAACTAATTATAACTAAGCCATTATACTAGCACACACTCAGTGTACCTAGTGGCATCCTATACGTGGCTATTGGACTTTGCTATAGTCCCACTAGTGCCAAGACATTTGCAGCACGTCTGCCTGCGTTGCACACTCCAACTAATTATAACTAAGCCATTATACTAGCACACACTCAGTGTACCTAGTGGCATCCTATACGTGGCTATTGGACTTTGCTATAGTCCCACTAGTGCCAAGACATTTGCAGCACGTCTGCCTGCGTTGCACACTCCAACTAATTATAACTAAGCCATTATACTAGCACACACTCAGTGTACCTAGTGGCATCCTATACGTGGCTATTGGACTTTGCTATAGTCCCACTAGTGCCAAGACATTTGCAGCACGTCTGCCTGCGTTGCACACTCCAACTAATTATAACTAAGCCATTATACTAGCACACACTCAGTGTACCTAGTGGCATCCTATACGTGGCTATTGGACTTTGCTATAGTCCCACTAGTGCCAAGACATTTGCAGCACGTCTGCCTGCGTTGCACACTCCAACTAATTATAACTAAGCCATTATACTAGCACACACTCAGTGTACCTAGTGGCATCCTATACGTGGCTATTGGACTTTGCTATAGTCCCACTAGTGCCAAGACATTTGCAGCACGTCTGCCTGCGTTGCACACTCCAACTAATTATAACTAAGCCATTATACTAGCACACACTCAGTGTACCTAGTGGCATTCTATACGTGGCTATTGGACTTTGCTATAGTCCCACTAGTGCCAAGACATTTGCAGCACGTCTGCCTGCGTTGCACACTCCAACTAATTATAACTAAGCCATTATACTAGCACACACTCAGTGTACCTAGTGGCATCCTATACGTGGCTATTGGACTTTGCTATAGTCCCACTAGTGCCAAGACATTTGCAGCACGTCTGCCTGCGTTGCACACTCCAACTAATTATAACTAAGCCATTATACTAGCACACACTCAGTGTACCTAGTGGCATCCTATACGTGGCTATTGGACTTTGCTATAGTCCCACTAGTGCCAAGACATTTGCAGAGCGCATCTGCCTGCGTTGCACACTCCAACTAATTATAACTAAGCCATTATACTTGCACACACTAAGTGTTTTTTAGTGGCATCCTATACGTGGCTATTGGACTTTGCTATAGTCCTACTAGTGCCAAGACATTTGCAGAGCGCATCTGCCTGCGTTGCACACTCCAACTAATTATAACTAAGCCATTATACTAGCACACACTCAGTGAACCTAGTGGCATCCTATACGTGGCTATTGGACTTTGCTATAGTCCCACTAGTGCCAAGACATTTGCAGCACGTCTGCCTGCGTTGCACACTCCAACTAATTATAACTAAGCCATTATACTAGCACACACTCAGTGTACCTAGTGGCATCCTATACGTGGCTATTGGACTTTGCTATAGTCCCACTAGTGCCAAGACATTTGCAGCACGTCTGCCTGCGTTGCACACTCCAACTAATTATAACTAAGCCATTATACTAGCACACACTCAGTGTACCTAGTGGCATCCTATACGTGGCTATTGGACTTTGCTATAGTCCCACTAGTGCCAAGACATTTGCAGCACGTCTGCCTGCGTTGCACACTCCAACTAATTATAACTAAGCCATTATACTAGCACACACTCAGTGTACCTAGTGGCATCCTATACGTGGCTATTGGACTTTGCTATAGTCCTACTAGTGCCAAGACATTTGCAGCACGTCTGCCTGCGTTGCACACTCCAACTAATTATAACTAAGCCATTATACTAGCACACACTCAGTGAACCTAGTGGCATCCTATACGTGGCTATTGGACTTTGCTATAGTCCCACTAGTGCCAAGACATTTGCAGCACGTCTGCCTGCGTTGCACACTCCAACTAATTATAACTAAGCCATTATACTAGCACACACTCAGTGTACCTAGTGGCATCCTATACGTGGCTATTGGACTTTGCTATAGTCCCACTAGTGCCAAGACATTTGCAGCACGTCTGCCTGCGTTGCACACTCCAACTAATTATAACTAAGCCATTATACTAGCACACACTCAGTGTACCTAGTGGCATCCTATACGTGGCTATTGGACTTTGCTATAGTCCTACTAGTGCCAAGACATTTGCAGCACGTCTGCCTGCGTTGCACACTCCAACTAATTATAACTAAGCCATTATACTAGCACACACTCAGTGAACCTAGTGGCATCCTATACGTGGCTATTGGACTTTGCTATAGTCCTACTAGTGCCAAGACATTTGCAGCACGTCTGCCTGCGTTGCACACTCCAACTAATTATAACTAAGCCATTATACTAGCACACACTCAGTGTACCTAGTGGCATCCTATACGTGGCTATTGGACTTTGCTATAGTCCCACTAGTGCCAAGACATTTGCAGCACGTCTGCCTGCGTTGCACACTCCAACTAATTATAACTAAGCCATTATACTAGCACACACTCAGTGTACCTAGTGGCATCCTATACGTGGCTATTGGACTTTGCTATAGTCCCACTAGTGCCAAGACATTTGCAGCACGTCTGCCTGCGTTGCACACTCCAACTAATTATAACTAAGCCATTATACTAGCACACACTCAGTGTACCTAGTGGCATCCTATACGTGGCTATTGGACTTTGCTATAGTCCTACTAGTGCCAAGACATTTGCAGCACGTCTGCCTGCGTTGCACACTCCAACTAATTATAACTAAGCCATTATACTAGCACACACTCAGTGAACCTAGTGGCATCCTATACGTGGCTATTGGACTTTGCTATAGTCCCACTAGTGCCAAGACATTTGCAGCACGTCTGCCTGCGTTGCACACTCCAACTAATTATAACTAAGCCATTATACTAGCACACACTCAGTGTACCTAGTGGCATCCTATACGTGGCTATTGGACTTTGCTATAGTCCCACTAGTGCCAAGACATTTGCAGCACGTCTGCCTGCGTTGCACACTCCAACTAATTATAACTAAGCCATTATACTAGCACACACTCAGTGTACCTAGTGGCATCCTATACGTGGCTATTGGACTTTGCTATAGTCCCACTAGTGCCAAGACATTTGCAGCACGTCTGCCTGCGTTGCACACTCCAACTAATTATAACTAAGCCATTATACTAGCACACACTCAGTGTACCTAGTGGCATCCTATACGTGGCTATTGGACTTTGCTATAGTCCCACTAGTGCCAAGACATTTGCAGCACGTCTGCCTGCGTTGCACACTCCAACTAATTATAACTAAGCCATTATACTAGCACACACTCAGTGTACCTAGTGGCATCCTATACGTGGCTATTGGACTTTGCTATAGTCCCACTAGTGCCAAGACATTTGCAGCACGTCTGCCTGCGTTGCACACTCCAACTAATTATAACTAAGCCATTATACTAGCACACACTCAGTGTACCTAGTGGCATCCTATACGTGGCTATTGGACTTTGCTATAGTCCCACTAGTGCCAAGACATTTGCAGCACGTCTGCCTGCGTTGCACACTCCAACTAATTATAACTAAGCCATTATACTAGCACACACTCAGTGTACCTAGTGGCATCCTATACGTGGCTATTGGACTTTGCTATAGTCCCACTAGTGCCAAGACATTTGCAGCACGTCTGCCTGCGTTGCACACTCCAACTAATTATAACTAAGCCATTATACTAGCACACACTCAGTGTACCTAGTGGCATCCTATACGTGGTGTGAGACTGTGACCGGGGTTATCTATGACGGCCGGTATGTCTCGCCCCGGTTGTGCTCACTCCATGATAGAAAGTAAATCCACTCTAGGGTTAATGCTGTTTCCCTACAGGCTGAAGGAAGGGTTAAATGGAAACAGGAACGAGGGGCAGGTGGGCCGGGTGTGAGGGAGTGATCACAACTCCCTGAGTCTCTGCTGGAGAGACATGTATATTGCTGTGGATTTTTTTGTTTGGAGATTAAACACCGTGTGCTGTGAACCTATATGCCTGGATCCCGTGTCTTCTGCTGCGCAGCCGACCGCGCTACCTCACATATGGTGGAGAATCGGCGGGCATGCCAGCCCGGTGAGGTGTACTTCCTTTTCTGGTGATCCGGTAGCACATGTCCTGGATTCAAGCAGCTATACTACGGCCCAAACCCAGCGACGCCATGGAGGACATACTAAGGCATTTGGCTCAGGCTAATGCACAGCAGCAGCAGGCTAATGCACAACAACAAGAGGCTAATGCACAGCAACAACAGGTGAATACCCACCTGCTCCGGACGTTGGAGCAACAGCAGCAACAGCACCAGCAATCCTTGAAATTGCAGGAAAAAAGGCACCAAGAACAGATGGTTCTCCTGGCCAAGTCAATCCGTGCCGGACCGGCAGCAACAACCCCGGGACCGGGTGACGACGGCAGCGTCCGGAAAGCGGTGAGACAAGCGTTGCAAAAGATGACCCCGGGGGATGATGTGGAAGCGTTCCTGGCAGTGTTTGAGCGGGTGGCCGAGCGGGAAAAGCTGCCGACCCCCCAGTGGGCTGAGGTATTGTCGCCCTATCTGACGGGGGAACCCCAAAAAGCGTACCTGGACCTCGGTACCGAGGACGCCATTGACTATGTGACCCTGAAAGCCGAAATACTGGCTCGGTTGGGGGTGAATACCTATGTACGGGCTCAGCGGGTAAATCAGTGGTTCTATGAGGAAGCCAAACCCGTACGCTCCCAGGCCTATGACTTATTACATCTTGTAAAAAAGTGGTTGCAGCCTGACACTCTGAGCCCGGCGCAAATGGTGGAAAGGGTAGTAGTGGATCGTTTTGTGCGCACTTTACCCGTCACCGTTCAACGGTGGGTAGGACTGGGTGACCCGAGTACCCTGGACCAATTAGTGTCCCTGGTAGAGCGGCATGTGGCTACGCAGGACTTGATACGGGACACTGAGACTTTGCGTACCGCCCGTCGGTCCGGCCCCTCCAAGCCTAGGGCCAAGGACCCACCGCCGACACCGGTACAGGAGTCCGCTACCATCCTGGCTGAGGCCGCGCCCGCCGTTCCTGAGGTCCGGAAGGCCATGTACCCTAAACGACAACTTGTCAAGGGGGTTTCCTTCCCTATTAGATGTTGGCGGTGCCAGCGGGTGGGACATATGGAAGCCCAGTGTCCCCTGACCACGGAGCCCATGGATTGTGGGGTTACCCGGCGGGGTTCAATGTATGCTCAGGTGGTGTGTACCGCTGACCTGGTTCCCCCAGAGACTGAGCCCCACTTGTGCCAAATACAGGTGAATGGATGTCCGGTTACAGGATTGTTGGATTCCGGAAGCTTAGTGACCCTTGTGCGATCCACCTTGAGGGCTAAAGTAAAGGCCACAGGACGTACCGTGGGGGTGGTTTGCATACATGGGGACCGCCGAGACTATCCCACGGGGATTGTCACCATCACAGCACCTTGCGGTCAGGTGCAACATGAGGTGGGACTGCTTAACACTCTTCCTTATGACGTGATCCTAGGACGGGATCTGCCCTATTTTTGGACTTTATGGAAGGGAACCCCTAGGTCCCCTCCGATATTGGTCAGTCCGGGGCCTGAGCCCTACAATCCTGAATCCGGGACACCTGCCGTAGGGGTCCCCATGATAGGGACAGAATGTGAACCCGATAGGTCGCCCCTAGAGGTATTGGCAGGAGAGGCTGAGACGGTCGAGCCCATCCCGGACTTGGAGGCATCCCCGGATGCGTTTGGGACAGCCCAACTCCAGGACCCTACGTTAATACATGCCCGGAATAGGGTGTTAGTAATTGACGGGGTGGCCCAGCTGCCCGGTGTCCAGGTAAGGTACCCCCATTTCGCTCTTAAACAGGATTTACTCTACCGGGTAGATGAAATACGGGGCGTGGGGGTGGAGCAGTTGGTGGTGCCCCAGCCGTATCGCCGGCGGGTCCTCGACTTGGCTCATAAACATCTGATGAGTGGCCACCTAGGGGTCAAGAAAACGCAGGAGCGAATATTGCAAAGGTTCTATTGGCCCGGGGTCTTTGGGGAGGTAAAACGGTTCTGCGAAACCTGCCCGGAGTGTCAGCTTACCGCACCACTGGTCCACTTTCGCAGTCCGTTGGTGCCGTTACCCATTATAGAAGTCCCTTTTGAACGGATAGGGATGGATCTGGTGGGGCCCCTCGTAAAGTCTGCTCGAGGGCACCAACACATCCTAGTGATCGTTGACTATGCCACCCGGTATCCAGAGGCGATACCTCTCAGACATACTGCGGCGAAGCTTATAGCTCGGGAGTTGTTTTCTGTGTTCTGCCGGGTGGGGTTGCCCAAGGAGATCCTTACGGATCAGGGGACCCCATTCATGTCTAAAGTGACCAAAGAACTATGCCGGCTACTCCAGATCAAGCAGTTGCGTACGTCTGTGTATCATCCTCAGACGGATGGGTTAGTAGAACGATTCAATAAAACCCTGAAAACCATGCTAAAAAGGGTGATCTCCAAAGACGGGAAGGACTGGGATATGATGCTTCCCTATTTGATGTTTGCCATCCGAGAGGTGCCACAGGCATCCACGGGGTTTTCGCCTTTTGAATTGTTATACGGGCGACATCCCCGGGGATTGTTGGACCTGGCAAAGGAAACATGGGAGCAAGAGCCCACCCCCCATAAAAGTGTGATTGAACACATTTTAGGAATGCAGAACCGCATAAGCGCGGTCATGCCAATTGTGAAGGAGCATTTACAGGAGGCTCAGGCCGCGCAAAGCGGCCGCTATAATAGACAAGCCACCGTGCGGACCTTTAAACCCGGGGATCGGGTGTTGGTATTAATCCCCACGGCGGAGAGTAAATTCCTGGCTCAGTGGCAAGGCCCCTACGAGATAAAGGAAAAAGTCGGGGTGGTCAACTATAAAGTATTGCAGCCCGGTAGGCGGAAACCTGAACAAATATACCATGTCAACCTATTAAAACCGTGGCAGGAACGGGAAAGCCTGATGGTTGAGTTTCCCCCATCTCCCTCCTCTTCGGGTCGTTCACTCCCGGCTTCAGCGACCTCCGGAGAGGACGAACCGGAAGTAAGGATCGGAGAAGCCCTCACCAAGCAACAGAGGCGAGAGGCCAGACGGCTGGTTCAGCAGAACCCCGATGTCTTCTCCGAGTTGCCGGGTAGGACCAGTCTGATACGACATGACATTGTCACCGAGCCCCACCTGAAGGTACGCCTGAAGTCATACCGCGTGCCGGAGGCTCGAAGACAAGCCATATCAGAAGAAGTGAAGACAATGCTACGCCTGGGGGTCATCGAAAAATCCCGGAGTGAATGGGCTAGTCCCATTGTCCTAATACCAAAACCCGATGGCTCCTTAAGGTTCTGCAATGACTTCCGGAGATTGAACGAAATATCCAAGTTCGATCTCTACCCCATGCCCCGGGTGGATGAGCTGATTGATAGGCTGGGACAGGCGCGATATTTTACCACGCTCGACCTGACCAAGGGGTACTGGCAGGTGCCACTGACGGAGTCCGCCAAGGAGAAAACCGCTTTTGTTACGCCGGAGGGTCTCTTCCACTATGTTGTCTTGCCTTTTGGGTTACATGGCGCTCCGGCCACGTTCCAGAGGTTGATGGACTTAGTGCTGGAACCCCACCAGGCGTATGCATCAGCGTACCTTGATGACATCATTATTTACAGCCCCGATTGGCAGACCCACTTGGAACAGGTACAAGCGGTGGTGGACGCGCTTCGAACAGCCGGATTGACAGCCAATCCCAAGAAATGTGCGTTGGGACTCACGGAAGCCCGCTACTTGGGCTACGTGATAGGCCAAGGAGTGATAAAGCCCCAAATTAACAAGGTTGAGGCGATCCAGAAGTGGCCTAGACCCCTGACCACAAAGCAGGTTAGGGCCTTCCTGGGTATCGTGGGGTACTACAGGAGGTTTGTAAGGGATTTTGCGGGACTATCAGCCCCCTTGACGGACCTTCTCAAAGGCAAGAAGTCCGTCATGGTGCGCTGGACTCCGCAGGCCGAGGACTCCTTCCGGGCCCTGAAGGGGGTCCTGTGCGGACAACCCGTTCTGGTCAACCCTGATTTCCGGAAGGAGTTCATAGTACAGACTGACGCCTCTGAGGTCGGCCTGGGGGCAGTGCTGTCTCAGGTGGTTCAGGGGGAGGAACACCCCGTCACCTTCTTGAGTAGGAAGCTCACCCCTCCCGAGCGGAATTATAGCGTAGTGGAGAAGGAGTGCCTGGCGATTAAATGGGCCTTGGAGTCCCTACGCTATTACCTGCTGGGACGGCAGTTTCGCTTGGTGACTGATCACTCTCCGCTGGTCTGGATGAGGTCCGCCAAGGAACGGAATGCCCGGGTTACCCGGTGGTTCCTTTCTCTGCAGAACTTCCGGTTTACGGTTGAACACCGGGCCGGTAGGTTGCAGGTCAACGCCGATGCCTTGTCCCGCGGCCCTTGTTTGATGGCGGGAGTTCAACCCCGCACGCTTGAACTGAGGGGGGGGGTATGTGAGACTGTGACCGGGGTTATCTATGACGGCCGGTATGTCTCGCCCCGGTTGTGCTCACTCCATGATAGAAAGTAAATCCACTCTAGGGTTAATGCTGTTTCCCTACAGGCTGAAGGAAGGGTTAAATGGAAACAGGAACGAGGGGCAGGTGGGCCGGGTGTGAGGGAGTGATCACAACTCCCTGAGTCTCTGCTGGAGAGACATGTATATTGCTGTGGATTTTTTTGTTTGGAGATTAAACACCGTGTGCTGTGAACCTATATGCCTGGATCCCGTGTCTTCTGCTGCGCAGCCGACCGCGCTACCTCACAGTGGCTATTGGACTTTGCTATAGTCCCACTAGTGCCAAGACATTTGCAGCACGTCTGCCTGCGTTGCACACTCCAACTAATTATAACTAAGCCATTATACTAGCACACACTCAGTGTACCTAGTGGCATCCTATACGTGGCTATTGGACTTTGCTATAGTCCCACTAGTGCCAAGACATTTGCAGCACGTCTGCCTGCGTTGCACACTCCAACTAATTATAACTATGCCATTATACTAGCACACACTCAGTGAACCTAGTGGCATCCTATACGTGGCTATTGGACTTTGCTATAGTCCCACTAGTGCCAAGACATTTGCAGCACGTCTGCCTGCGTTGCACACTCCAACTAATTATAACTAAGCCATTATACTAGCACACACTCAGTGAACCTAGTGGCATCCTATACGTGGCTATTGGACTTTGCTATAGTCCTACTAGTGCCAAGACATTTGCAGAGCGCATCTGCCTGCGTTGCACACTCCAACTAATTATAACTAAGCCATTATACTAGCACACACTCAGTGAACCTAGTGGCATCCTATACGTGGCTATTGGACTTTGCTATAGTCCCACTAGTGCCAAGACATTTGCAGCACGTCTGCCTGCGTTGCACACTCCAACGAATTATAACTAAGTTACATTGTCAGGGATATTTATTCTTTATTATTCTGCTGTTAATAAAGCTAGACCACCACTGCAATCTTCACCACCTCTCAATTTTTACTACCACATTTTCAGTCCACAATCTTGTCGCAATCAACATGAGTGGCAAAATGACAGATGCTGGTGGAAAGGGGAAGAGGCGTGGTGGAAAAGGCAAAAAAGGTTTTGTCAGTGGGGAAGGTGCCAAAGCTCCATTATCATCTGCTGAAGATAGACCATCTACTAGCAAAAGTAAGATGTCTACTACTTATTGTGGACAATCCGATGTGCTCCCTTTTTTACGGACACGAACAAGAGGAACAAAGGTAGATGATGGGCAAAAAAGGAAAATGCTTGAATGGATCTCAAGTGGTCCAACAAGTGCCCTCTCAGCCACTTCAAGTACCGCATCCAAAAAACACCATTCCTCTGAGTTGTCATCCCAATCACACTTGATTTCTCCCAGCTCTGAAGTCTCCATCAGCCCTGCACAGTATGGTGGAACTGAGATGGCTGAGTCTGCAGAGCTGTTCAGTCACACTATAGCCTGGGAATCAGAGGTCTGCTCCCAAGCTACAGTGAGTACAGAACAGGAAATGGTCTGCAGTGATGCCCAGAACCTTTGTGACTCAGATTCAGGCCGTGAGGACCAAGTTTCTGAGCATAATGTTGACCCTTTGTCACAAACTGTAACACCTGTGGTTATAGACAATGAGGAACATACTGATGAAGATGAGACGCAGATACCCGATTGGGATGACAACTTAAATATTCGGTCAGGGCAAGAAGAGGCTCGGTCTGAGGGGGAGGGGAGTGCGAACACAACAATTGATGATGACGTTCTAGATCCCACCTACTGTCAACCCCCAGTCAGGCACTCGAGGAGGTCAACAGAGGCGGTGGAGGAGGATGCAACCGACGACGAAGTTACCTTGCGCCTTCCTGGACAGAGTCGGAGCACTGGTAGCACGTCTACAACTGCATCCTCAGCCACCACTCTGCCTATGAGCATTATTCGGGGTGGATCAACAGGTCGCATGGCCTCTAAGCCTTGCCTAGCCTGGGCCTTTTTTCACATCGAAAAAGATCGCCCAACTCATGTGATATGTAACATTTGTCATGATTCTGTTAGTAGAGGTCAAAACCTCAGCAGTTTGACAACTTCTTCCATGAATCGTCACATGAATAAATATCATAAGTCCCGGTGGGAAGCTCACCGTGCTGCAATGCCGGCTAGCGGAGCGAACCATCCACCGCCCGCCCCTTCCAGTGCATCCGCGCGCTCTTCATCTTCTAGGACTGTGGGGACAGCTGTCACACCTGTTTTTCCACGCAAAACTTCCACCACTGTAACCGCAACAGGCAGTTTGCTTGTAAGGTCGTCAGTTGGTTTGGAAGGGGAAACAAGTGAGTGTGTACAGCTCTCTCAGACATCGATAGCACCAACGTTGGATGAAGGCAACATCATGTCTCCGCCTGCACTTTCCTCACAAACCTGCATTTTTCCAGGGACACCCTACTCAACACCGTCTACACACAGCAGCCAGATCTCTGTCCCTCAGATGTGGTCAAATAAAAGGCCACTTCCTCCGACCCATGACAAAGCTAAGAGGTTGACTCTATCCCTCTGTAAGCTGTTGGCTACCGAAATGCTGCCTTTCCGCCTAGTGGACACACAGGATTTTAGAGACCTTATGTCTGTCGCTGTGCCCCAGTACCAGATGCCTAGTCGCCACTACTTCTCTAAGAAAGGTGTGCCCGCGCTACACCAGCATGTCGCACACAACATCACCGCTTCCTTGAGAAACTCTGTGTGTGAACGGGTGCATTTCACCACCGATACTTGGACCAGTAAGCATGGACAGGGACGTTACATTCGCTGACTGGGCACTGGGTAACTATGGTGATAGATGGTGAAGGGTCTGCTGCACAAGTCTTGCCGTCCCCACGACTTGTGTGTCAATCCTCTGTCTGTCCAAGTTCCGCCACAGCTTCTGCATCCTCCACCTCATCTGGGTCCTCCACCTCCGCCCCAAGCCTGCCTGGTCAGGCCACCAGCGTTCTCACTGCGCAGAAGGAATCACGCACGCCTCATTACTATGCTGGCAGCCGAGCGCAACGGCATCAGGCGGTCTTTAGCTTGACATGTCTTGGTAATAAGAGTCACACAGCTGAGGAGTTGTGGTCAGCTCTGCGGTCCGAGTTTAATAAATGGTTGTCTCCACTCAACCTGCAGCCTGGTAAGGCCGTGTGCGACAATGCTGCAAACCTGGGTGCGGCCCTTCGCCTGGGCAAGGTGACACACGTACCTTGTATGGCTCACGTGTTGAACCTTGTCGTGCAGCAATTTTTAACACACTATCCCGGCCTAGATGGCCTTCTGAACAGGGCACGAAAACTGTCTGCTCACTTCCGGCGTTCAAGCGCCGCAGCTGAGCGACTTGCATCGCTACAGAAGTCTTTCGGCCTGCCGGTTCATCGCCTGAAATGCGATGTGGCGACACGCTGGAATTCAACTCTCCACATGTTACAGCGACTGTGGCAGCACCGCAGAGCCCTGGTGCAATACGTCATGACGTATAGCCTGGGCCAACGAGATGCAGAGGTGGGGCAGATCACCCTGATGGAGTGGTCTCAGATCAAGGACCTATGCACCCTTCTGCACAGTTTCGACATGGCGACGAATATGTTTAGCTCTGACAATGCCATTATCAGCATGACGATTCCAGTCATTTACATGCTGGAGCACACGCTAAACACTATTCGGAGTCAGGGGGTGGGACAACATGAAGGGGAGGAACTACAGGAGGATTCATATGTGCAAGGGACAACAACATCACCAAGGTCCAGACGTTCATCATCACCAACGCAACAGGCATGGGACCATGGGGAACAGGGATCGACAAGGGCGCATAGTAGCAGGCGAAATGTTGAGCAAGGTGCAGGAGAACATGAAGAAATGGAGGACGAACTGTCCATGGACATGGAAGACTCAGCGGATGAGGGAGACCTTGGTCAAATTTCAGTTGAAAGAGGTTGGGGGGAGATGTCAGAGGAAGAAAGAACGGGTAGCACCTCTATGCCACAAACACAGCGTGGACTTGGTCCGCATGGCTGCGCAAGACACATGAGTGCCTTTTTGTTGCACTACCTCCAACATGACAGTCGTATTGTCAAAATTAGAAGTGATGATGACTACTGGATTGCCACACTATTAGATCCTTGGTACAAGTCCAAATTTTGTGACATAATTCCAGCCATAGAAAGGGACGCACGTATGCAGGAGTATCAGCAGAAGCTGTTACTCGATCTTAGCTCGGCTTTTCCACCAAACAACCGTGCAGGTGCAGGGAGGGAATCTCCCAGTTGTAACTTGACAAACATGGGACGGTCTCGTCATCTTCACCAGTCTACCCGTACCAGTAGGACCGTATCTGGTGCCGGTAACAGCAATTTTATGGAATCTTTTCATAATTTTTTTAGACCCTCTTTTGCAAGGCCACCAGAGACAACAAGTCTGACACATACTCAACGGCTGGAGAGGATGATACAGGAGTATCTCCAAATGAACATCGATGCCATGACTGTGCAACTGGAGCCTTGCTCCTTTTGGGCTTCAAACATAGAAAAATGGCCAGAGCTCTCCAGTTACGCCTTGGAGATTTTGTCGTGTCCAGCTGCCAGCGTTGTCTCTGAACGTGTATTCAGTGCTGCTGGGTGTGTGCTGACAGATAAGCGCACGCGTCTGTCCAGTGACAATGTGGACAGACTGACGTTCATCAAAATGAACAAGTCATGGATCCAGAAGGAATTTACTACCCCTGTGTCATCCTGGGGAGAGTAAATGCTTGTGGATTTGGAATGTGCTTGATGCAAATCAAAACATCCTGTTTGCAACTAGGGCCCAAGTGCTGCCACTGATGGGGTGGGTGTCTGTGTGGCCCAATTTTTGGAAAAAAGGGAGACTCCGCTTGGAGTAACCCTTGCTTACATTGTTTTTAAAAGAAGCCAAGATGAACAAGTCATGGGTCAGCAAAGACTTTGCTACCTACCCCGGTGTCATCCTGGGGACGGTTAATTATGGGGTATTTTTGAATGTGATTGATGCAAATGTAGCTGTGAAGTGTACAACTAGGGCCCAAGTGCTGCCACTGATGGGGTGGGTGTCTGTGTGGCCCAATTTTTGGAAAAAAAGGGAGACTCCGCTTGGAGTAACCCTTGCTTACATTGTTTTTAAAAGAAGCCAAGATGAACAAGTCATGGGTCAGCAAAGACTTTGCTACCTACCCCGGTGTCATCCTGGGGACGGATAAGAATGGCGTATTTTTGAATGTGCTTGATGCAAATCAAAACATCCTGTTTGCAACTAGGGCCCAAGTGCTGCCACTGATGGGGTGGGTGTCTGTGTGGCCCAATTTTTGGAAAAAAGGGAGACTCCGCTTGGAGTAACCCTTGCTTACATTGTTTTTAAAAGAAGCCAAGATGAACAAGTCATGGGTTAGCAAAGACTTTGCTACCTACCCCGGTGTCATCCTGGGGACGGATAAGAATGGCGTATTTTTGAATGTGCTTGATGCAAATCAAAACATCCTGTTTGCAACTAGGGCCCAAGTGCTGCTACTGATGGGGTGGGTGTCTGTGTGGCCCAATTTTTGGAAAAAAGGGAGACTCTGCTTGGAGTAACCCTTGCTTACATTGTTTTTAAAAGAAGCCAAGATGAACAAGTCATGGGTCAGCAAAGACTTTGCTACCTACCCCGGTGTCATCCTGGGGACGGTTAATTATGGGGTATTTTTGAATGTGATTGATGCAAATGTAGCTGTGAAGTGTACAACTAGGGCCCAAGTGCTGCCACTGATGGGGTGGGTGTCTGTGTGGCCCAATTTTTGGAAAAAAAGGGAGACTCCGCTTGGAGTAACCCTTGCTTGATGTGTTTTTAAAAGAAGCCAAGATGAACAGAGCTGGGATCAGCAAAGACTTTGCTACCTACCCCGGTGTCATCCTGGGGACGGATAAGAATGGCGTATTTTTGAATGTGCTTGATGCAAATCAAAACATCCTGTTTGCAACTAGGGCCCAAGTGCTGCCACTGATGGGGTGGGTGTCTGTGTGGCCCAATTTTTGGAAAAAAAGGGAGACTCCGCTTGGAGTAACCCTTGCTTGATGTGTTTTTAAAAGAAGCCAAGATGAACAGAGCTGGGATCAGGAAAGACTTTGCTACCTACCCCGGTGTCATCCTGGGGACGGATAAGAATGGCGTATTTTTGAATGTGCTTGATGCAAATCAAAACATCCTGTTTGCAACTAGGGCCCAAGTGCTGCCACTGATGGGGTGGGTGTCTGTGTGGCCCAATTTTTGGAAAAAAAGGGAGACTCCGCTTGGAGTAACCCTTGCTTGATGTGTTTTTAAAAGAAGCCAAAATGAACAGAGCTGGGATCAGGAAAGACTTTGCTACCTACCCCGGTGTCATCCTGGGGACGGATAAGAATGGCGTATTTTTGAATGTGCTTGATGCAAATCAAAACATTCTGTTTGCAACTAGGGCCCAAGTGCTGCCACTGATGGGGTGGGTGTCTGTGTGGCCCAATTTTTGGAAAAAAAGGGAGACTCCGCTTGGAGTAACCCTTGCTTGATGTGTTTTTAAAAGAAGCCAAGATGAACAGAGCTGGGATCAGCAAAGACTTTGCTACCTACCCCGGTGTCATCCTGGGGACGGATAAGAATGGCGTATTTTTGAATGTGCTTGATGCAAATCAAAACATCCTGTTTGCAACTAGGGCCCAAGTGCTGCCACTGATGGGGTGGGTGTCTGTGTGGCCCAATTTTTGGAAAAAAAGGGAGACTCCGCTTGGAGTAACCCTTGCTTGATGTGTTTTTAAAAGAAGCCAAGATGAACAGAGCTGGGATCAGGAAAGACTTTGCTACCTACCCCGGTGTCATCCTGGGGACGGATAAGAATGGCGTATTTTTGAATGTGCTTGATGCAAATCAAAACATCCTGTTTGCAACTAGGGCCCAAGTGCTGCCACTGATGGGGTGGGTGTCTGTGTGGCCCAATTTTTGGAAAAAAAGGGAGACTCCGCTTGGAGTAACCCTTGCTTGATGTGTTTTTAAAAGAAGCCAAGATGAACAGAGCTGGGATCAGCAAAGACTTTGCTACCTACCCCGGTGTCATCCTGGGGACGGATAAGAATGGCGTATTTTTGAATGTGCTTGATGCAAATCAAAACATCCTGTTTGCAACTAGGGCCCAAGTGCTGCCACTGATGGGGTGGGTGTCTGTGTGGCCCAATTTTTGGAAAAAAGGGAGACTCCGCTTGGAGTAACCCTTGCTTACATTGTTTTTAAAAGAAGCCAAGATGAACAAGTCATGGGTCAGCAAAGACTTTGCTACCTACCCCGGTGTCATCCTGGGGATGGATAAGAATGGCGTATTTTTGAATGTGCTTGATGCAAATGTAGCTGTGAAGTGTACAACTGGGGCACAACTGCTGCCACTGAAGGGGTGGGTGTGTGTGTGGCCCAATTTTTGGAAAAAATGGAGACTCCGCTTGGAGTCACCTTGCGGTGTTTTACATGATTTTAGAAGGGCGTGCCATGCCTATATCTGTGTGTCCTCCTCTTTTTCCTTGTCCAGCTGTTTTGTTTTCGCATGAGTATATGTCCTTGTCACTTTCCAATGTGTTTGAGTTGTTTGTCACCTTTAGGACACCTTTGAGGGTGTTTTCTAGGTGTTTTTCTGTGTTTGTGATTGCCTGCCATTGTCTCCTATGCAGTTCGAGTTCGGTTCGTCGAACGTTCGACGAACCGAACTCGAACGGGAGGTCCGTTCGGCGAACCAACCTCGAGCCGAACCGCGACCGGTTCGCTCATCTCTACTCCTGACAGGAATGGTCAGGGGCCCGGCCTGCAGTATTTCCACCAGCTCAGTCTCTATTTTTGAGGCCATTCGTACATTTCCATCCCTCAGTTCTTATCTAAATTTGCAGTCTTTCGGAGGACTTCACAATACCACAGAGTCATTCTATTGTTAAGATTTCACCTACTAACTTCAGCCTTTGGTATTCAGCAACCTGCACGTCTGAACTAGACTCCAGTCAGCCTCTACCTAAATAACACAGTTTTTGGCATCACGCACAATCTGGCGTGTGCCTGATGCAACGGATCCGGCGCAGAATATGCAAAAACTGATGTGCTTGATCCTTTTTTTTACGGTTCCAATATACCTGATCCGTCAAAAAACGGATCCGGCGCATCCGTTTTTGCATCCTTTTCGTCACTTTTTTTGCTGGATCCGGTTTCTTCAATACATTGGAGCATGCTCAGTTTACAAAAACGGATCTGGCGGCCGCATCCGTTTTTTACCGCATTACGCCGGATCCGGCGTCCATAGGCTTCCATCGTAAAACACGCCATATCGCGCCGGATCCGGCGCGATGCGTTTTTTTTGCCGGACAAAAAAACGTTACAACATACGTTCCCTCCGGCCGCCGCTTTAGGCAATTATGATAGATTCGGCAAAAGCCGGATGCAACGCAAGGCCATCAGGCACAATCCGGTGCTAATACAAATCAATGGGGATAAAACGGATCCGTCGCCGGATTGTGCCTGATGGAAAAAAACTGATGTGTGAAATTAGCCTAAGATGGAGTCAGTGCTGTCCCTAGTGACTTGCTCCTCTCCTTGGGGGCTAGTCCCACACTTAACTCTCTCTACCCCTGCGGTCACCTTGTTGCCAGGCAGATCCTTTCTAAACAACATCTTACATAACATTCCTATTCTCACACTTGGATTCGTATATAACAGGCCTACTTTTATATTTAAATTTCTACATTATATAAACAGTGTTGATGCCTTCAGGAGTAGGAATCCGAACACCCTGTTGCATGGGTATCAGAAAATGCAATGCTATTCACTTTCTTCCCTCAAAGAATGTCCATGCAATATAGAGCATCTTGTCCTGACAATAAGCTTAAAGCACCAGTCCAGCATATTTTTGTTTTTTTTTAGCATTGGACTAACACTTTAAATCTAAGCACCCTGTTCCCCTACTCACCTTCCGTTGGTGGCACTTTTTACCTACTCTGCTAAAGTCCCACGGAGACATCTTCTGCCGATTACTTCTGACTGGTAAGAAGTGTTAAACTACATCACAAGCGCTCAATACAACTCTATGAGCGCAGAACAAGCTTTCATAGTGATGTATTGAGTTGTGACCACCGGCGCTCCAGCATACACTGGAGCTACCTGAAGGTCAGAAATCATGGAATATTAAAGTTGGAATGGACCTCCTGGGTCATCTAGTCCAACCCCCTGCTCAAAGCAGGATTCACTAAATCATCCCAGACAGATGTATCGCGGGCGGGGAGGACGCCGCCGCTGCTGCGCACTCGCCAACGCTCGGGTCCGGCGCTGCTGCGGTTGCTGCTCGGTGGCTCGAGCGGTGGGCCAGATCCGGGGACTCGAGCGGCGTTCCTCGCCCGTGAGTAAAAGGGGTGGTTGGTTTGGGGGATTTAGTCTGTGACGCCACCCACGGGTTGTGGTGAAGATGGGCACCACCGCTGCTGGTGACGGGGATCCCGGGAGCGATGGTAGGGAGCAGCTGGGATGTTGTTTTCCCCCTCCGTGGGTAGGGGTCGGTGGTCCCGGGGCCCGGTGGTGTGACGGGGAGGCAGGGTTGGTGAGGTGCAGGGTTGAAGGGACAGCGCGGCGCGGTGCCGGATGGCACGGGTGTACTCACTCAGTAAGAGATGCACAAAGTCCTCGGTAAACCAAACGGCTGGATGGACGGGTCCCGCAGCCAGCTGCTGTGTCTCTCCCCGGACAGGTGATGGCGGCTGTCTTTCCCTGGACCTTGATGTACTTGTTTGACTACGATGGATCCCCAACGGTAGTCCGCTCCCCGGTGTATGGATGCCGGAGGAGCCCGTTTGACCGCAGGCGCTGGCCCTTGGGTCTCTAGCCTTAGGCGGTAGCTGTATACCCTCACGGTGTGGGCGGTTGCCTTCTATCGGGTCTTTGGCTGTTAGGAAACCCCTGGGGTTCCGGTCACACTCAGATTTGACTATTGTCGATGGTTCCAACCCTGGTCGGGGTCCGATGGCCCTGCCTGTGTGTGCTGGCTTCACTTCGCTCCCCGGTCGGTAGCGGCGGGCCAATGCCCGACCCCGGTCCTACGGTTCCGCGTCGCTTCACCACTCCTGCAGACGGCCACCACCATCTGCCAACCTTGCTGTCAGTGCCTGGGCCACAAACCCAGACACCCAAGTGTTTACTCCTCTCACTTCAACCTCCTGGACTAATCTGTCACTTTTCCCGCCTCCAGGCCTGTGAACTCCTCGGTGGGTGGGGCCAACCGCTTGGCTCCGCCCCACCTGGTGTGGACATCAGACCCTGGAGGGAGGCAACAAGGTTTTTGTGTTTGGCTAATGTTACTGTCTAGTGGTGGTGGGGGTGTTTGTGTGTTACCTGTGACGACCTGGCTGGGCCAGGGCGCCACATTCCCCCCTGGTGAAATGCAGACCGTCCGTGGGCTGCCCGTACATCACCAGTTTTATTTTTTTTTCAAAAACTGTAAAAACATAAATTAACATGTAAACATTTCAAACATAAGCATTTTTGTCAGATCACTTAAACGTTGCACATATAAAAACACATTTTTAATAATGACGGACGGATGTCTTCCGCTCTCCCACCCAAGCAACCTAGCCCTGATGCTGCCCCTAAGAAGTGGGCAGCACCACTTGACCCCAGTCCAGGTTCAGGCTGCCCGAGCGGGAACGGGTACGGTAACTCGCACCCGGCTGTCACTTCAGGGGACCCCACGTCCAAGGGATACCCCTGACCCCCCGGAGGATGGCCACCGGTCCTGGTGGTGGCCGGGCCCCAGCCTGCTGTGCTGCGGGCCCTTCCTCCAATCTGCCTCTCCGGAGGCGGCAACGGTTTCCATCCCACAAAACTATTTACAAACCCACAAGTTCGTGGGTGGCCTGCAAGTTCTCGGCCATGTTCATGAGTAGTCCCTCATGTGGGTGGTAAAAACACACAGAGTCCCTCCGGGGACAACTTGCCGGCAACGGCCGGGATAATAACGCAGATAATCAGATGAAAACTCGGTTGATTCGGATTGATTCATTTTATTGAGGGTCCCAACGGGGGCAACAACTTTTCTTTTCCTCATCTTTAAACAGCAATCCCGCGGCACAGCTGCCGTTGCTGCCGCTCCCAGTGTGGAGCACCTTCTGCTTGCTCCGGTTCAGGCAGTGTGGGGGATGGGCCCAGACAGAGTCCCTCCGTGCCGGCTACGACCGGTACCTTCGATAATGAGGGACCCCGCTATGACGTGGCCTGCTCTGCCTCCTGGTAGCTGCATCCCCGCCATGCCTCAGCCGAGGCCCGGGGTCTGGGAGCGGTCGACGGGACTGGCGGTGCTGGCCTCTGGTCGAGGATCGCCTCCGCTGCGGCCGGGCGGACTGCCGGGGCCGTTGTTATCTCCGTCGCGGCCGGGATGGAAGCCAGGACGGGTGCCAGGGCGGTGACAAAGGTAAGGCTCGGGGGCCCCAGGTCTGGGCCCTCTCCCACAGACGCTGCGGGCTCCGCTACCGGTGGCAGGGGTAACGGGTCGGTCGGGGCGTTGGCCGCGGGCATGGGCAGTGAGGGAGGTAGCGTGGTGGACGGCAGCAGGCCGGGCCCCTCAGCTGTATCGACTGATCCCTCAGGGACATAGGGGTGTGGGTCGCTTACCTGCTCCTCTGAGACCACCTCCACTTCGGATGCCCAAACAGTTGCGGCCAGGCCCTTCATCTCCGACGTCCACTTCGCCAGCATGAAGTGGACTTGGGCCTGGAGCTCCTGGCACATCTTGCGGCTGGATCCAGGAACGTGTTTCAGCAGAGTCCTGGCGTCCCTGCACGCTGCAGCGCCAGTTACATGCCGCCGCGGCTGCGACCGCCGCTCCTCCGACAGCTCCGTGGGGCGAGGACATCTTTTTCCTGTCCCCCCTTGGTTCTCTTCAGCACTTCCGCTTGTTGGGGGCGGGGCTTCGCTTTCGCGCCTTCCCTGCTCGGAGAAGACGCTCGAGCGAGAGATTTTCGCGCCAAGATGGCGGCGCTTCAAAATTTTCGTCCGGACACCGCCGGCGGAGATCACAAGGTGCACTTCTACTGGTAAGTAGATGGGTTCAATCCTGTTCGTGACGCCAAGTTGTCGCGGGCGGGGAGGACGCCGCCGCTGCTGCACGCTTGCCAACGCTCGGGTCCGCCGCTGCTGCGGTTGCTGCTCTGTGGCTCGAGCGGTGGGCCGGATCCGGGGACTCGAGCGGTGTTCCTCGCCCGTGAGTGAAAGGGGTGGTTGGTTTGGGGGATTTAGTCCGTGATGCCACCCACGGGTTGTGGTGAAGATGGGCACCACCGCTGCTGGTGACGGGGATCCCGGGAGCGATGGTAGGGAGCAGCTGGGATGTTGTTTTCCCCCTCCGTGGGTAGGGGTCGGTGGTCCCGGGCCCGATGGTGTGACGGGGAGGCAGGGTTGGTGAGGTGCAGGGTTGCAGGGACAGCGCGGCGCGGTGCCGGATGGCACGGGTGTACTCACTCAGTAAGAGATGCACAAAGTCCTCGGTAAACCAAACGGCTGGATGGACGGGTCCCGCAGCCGGCTGCAGTGTCTCTCCCCGGACAGGTGATGGCGGCTGTCTTTCCCTGCACCTTGATGTACTTGTTTGACTACGATGGATCCCCAACGGTAGTCCGCTCCCTGGTGTATGGATGCCGGAGGAGCCCGTTTGCCCGCAGGCGCTGGCCCTTGGGTCTCTAGCCTTAGGCGGTAGCTGTATACCCTCACGGTGTGGGCGGTTGCCTTCTATCGGGTCTTTGGCTGTTAGGAAACCCCTGGGGTTCCGGTCACACTCGGATTTGACTATTGTCGGCGGCTCCAAGCCTGGTCGGGGTCCGATGGCCCTGCCTGTGTGTGCTGGCTTCACTTCGCTCCCCGGTCGGTACCGGCGGGCTAACGCCCAACCCCGGTCCTATGGTTCCGCGTCGCTTCACCACTCCTGCAGACGGCCACAACCGTCTGCCAACCTTGCTGTCAGTGCCTGGGCCACAAACCCAGACACCCAAGTGTTTACTCCTCTCACTTCAACCTCCTGGACTAATCTGTCACTTTTCCCACCTCCAGGCCTGTGAACTCCTCGGTGGGTGGGGCCACCGCTTGGCTCCGCCCCACCTGGTGTGGACATCAGACCCTGGAGGGAGGCAACAAGGGTTTTTTTGTTTGGCTAATGTTACTGTCTAGTGGGGGTGGGGGTGTTTGTGTGTTACCTGTGATGACCTGGCTGGGCCAGGGCGCCACAGATGTCCGTCCAACCTCTTTTTAAAGACTTCCATTGACAACCTCTTGTGGCAGCCTGTTCCACTCGTTGATCACCCTCACTGTCAAAAAGTTTTTTCTAATATCTAATCTGTGTCTCCTCTCCATCAGTTTCATCCCATTGCTTCTAGTCTTTCCTTGAAGAAATGAGAATAAAACTGATCCCTCTACAGTGTGACAGCCTTTACGATATTTGTAGTCCGCTATTAGGTCTCCTCTCAGTCTTCTCTTTTGCAAGCTAAACAATCCGAAATCCTGTAACCGTTCCTCATAGGACATAGTTTGCAGACCAGTCACCAGGGGCGTAACGACCGCGGTCGTAGAGGTCGCCACTGCGACGGGGTCCGCAGGGTTATAGGGGCCCGGCAGCCGGCTCTGCAGAGTAGTGGCGACAATGCGACCATCAGGGGGCCGGCCTGTGAGTCAGGGGAGCCTGTGAGTCAGGGGAGCCCAGTGTCAGTAGAGGGGCCCCTGACCTGGAGAGGCCCACCAGCCGTTTCTGAGCTGCAGCAGAGCAGGAGTGCTCCTGACCTGCACAGCAGACGGAATAATCCATCCTGCAAGACCTGCGATGATGTCATGCCCATGTGACTGTGTGGGAGGAGGCACAGGATTGCCGGGCAGAAAGCAGGAGAAGATACTGAATCCTGAAGCAGATTTGGACACATGCTGACTGGTAATAAGAAAAGAGGGGACATGAGGGGGACGGGGGGGTGCAGGGTGAGTGGCATATGAGGGCTGCAGACTGTGACAGAAGGATGTGAAGGGGTGCAGAGTGTTTGAGAGGGGTAAGTTGGGGTACAGGTAGGGTGAAATATGTGGGCAGGGTGTGTGACATATGGGGGTGTAGTGTGTGTGATCTGGGGGGTGCAGGCTGTATGGGAAGCAGGGTGTGTGAGATATGGGGGTGTAGTGTGTGTGATATGGGGGTGCAGGTTGTATGGGGAGCAGTGTGTGTGACATGGGGGTGTAGTGTGTGTGATATGGGGGTGCAGGCTGTATGGGAAGCAGGGTGTGTGAGATATGGGGGTGTAGTGTATGTGATATGGGGGTGCAGGTTGTATGGGGAGCAGGGTGTGTGACATATGGGGGTGTAGTGTGTGTGATCTGGGGGGTGCAGGCTGTATGGGGAGCAGGGTTTGTGACATATGGGGGTGTAGTGTGTGTGATCTGGGGGGTGCAGGCTGTATGGGAAGCAGGGTGTGTGAGATATGGGGGTGTAGTGTGTGTGATATGGGGGTGTAGGTTGTATGGGGAGCAGGGTGTGTGACGTATGGGGGTGTAGTGTGTGTGATATGGGGGTGCAGGCTGTATGGGGAGCAGGGTGTGTGACATATGGGGGTGTAGTGTGTGTGTGTGATCTGGGGGGTGCATGGCAGGCTGTATGGGGAGCAGGGTGTGTGAGATGTTGGGGTGTAGTGTGTATGATATGGGGGGGTGCAGGCTGTATGGGGAGCAGGGTGTGTGACATATGGGGGCAGGGGCGTAACTACCGTGGTCGCAGGGGTCGGAAGGAGAAGTACTTGTTTTTTTATTTTGCTGGCTGCATGACACATGGAGGCCTGGACGGGCCTGGCTGCATGATACATGGAGGCCTGGGGGTGCTTACTCAATGATACATGGAGGTCTATGGGACTGCATAATAAACATGAAAGACACCTTATACATGGAGTAGGGGTGCATTATACATGGAGGAGTATGGGGCTGCATAATACAAAATGAAGTACACCTTATACATGGAATATAGGGGTGCATTATACATGGAGGGGTATGGGGCTGCATAATACAATATGAAGGACACCTTATACTGGAATATAGGGGTGCATTATACATGGAGGAGTATGGGGCTGCATAATACAATATGAAGGTTTATGGCGCTGCATTATAATACATATAGGACAATGGGGGCTACATTATAATATATGGAGGAATATGGAGGCTACCTTATACATGGACTATGGGTGTGCCTTATAAAACATGGAAGACTATGTGGTGCAGTATAATATATGGAGGACTATGGGGTGAATTATCATACATGGAGAACTTTGGGGAAATGCTTTGTAATACATGGAGAACTATGGGGGTGCTTTATAATATATGATGGGTTATGTGGGACCCATTATATTATACGGAAGGCTATGTGGGGGCTATTATAGTATTTGGAGATCTATATACAAGGGGGGACAAAGATACAAGCATGGGACGGTAATGTTTTGTGCTGAGGGAAAAGCTCTTTCCCTCAGCACCCAGCTTTCTCATGCTCTGCTGTACATCTCTCAGCACCCAGATTTCCCATACTCTGATATGGGAAAGCTGGGTGCTGAGGGAAAGATGTATAGCAGAGCATGGGAAAGCTGGGTGCCGAGGACAAGATGGATATCAGAACATGGGAAAGCAGGGTGCTGATAGAGGGATTTCAGATCATGGGAAACCTGGGTGCGGAGGATAAAAGCCAAGTGTCAGCGTCATTATCCTGTACCCCGAGTGTCAGTGTCATTATCCTGTGCCCCGAATGTCGGTGTACGTGGAGGGGGGCCCCAGTCCAAATTTTGCACCAGGGCCCATCAAACTCTAGTTATGCCACTGCCAGTCACCATTCTGGTCACTCTTCACTGAACGTGCTCCAGTTTGTTGATGTCATATATAAAATGTGGTGCCCAGAACTGGACACAATATTCCAGATGAGGTCTGACCAAAGAGGAGATAAGGGGGATAATGATTTCACATGATCTATACTGTATGCTTCTGTTAATACATCCTAGAATGGTGTTTGCCTTTTTTGCTGCTGCGTCAGACTGTTGACTCACAGGAGACCAACCGGAGCAGCAGTAATATAAGATGAAGCTGCTGGAAGGTTTAACACAGGGGTCATGTGACTTAGATTTGAAGAGCCACTCCAGTGGTGAAAAAGAAAAAACGCTGGAATGGTGCTTTAAAATTTATGATTAACAAGAATAATTTGGCTCTCATTTGTATACATGACTGTACTGACCATTGAGGAATGCCCTTGGGTGGAGATGACTCGCCCACCCCAGGGCTTTGGGACACCCGGTGCCGGGCCGGACTAGTCCGGGGGTAGTCAGTGGTGGCGGGGCCCGACTCAGTGACCCTGGCGGGGTCAACTAATTTGGCAGTTGTGGGGGTGGTGATTAATAATAAAGTTTGTGGAATATTCGTGACGCAACCTGTGGATTGCGGCTATGGAGCTGCCGCTGCTGAATGGGACCTCCGGGGCTGATGGATTAGCAGCTGGGATGGTTCTGCTCCCCACAGGTGGAGCGGTACCCCGGGGCAACCGTTGGTGCTATTAAAGTCTATGGTGGTGTTGTAGATGGTGCAGTGCAGGCGAAATAATGGAGGCAACACCAGGGGGTGCAGTTTCAAGGTTTTACTCACTTATTCGTGTCTGTCGCGACCTGGTCACCCACTGGTGCGCCGGGATCCCCTGTCAGAGACCTCCGTCGATACCGGGTAGTTCTGGGAGTAAAAGCCGGTGCACCCCTCTGTTGTGTCTCTTCCCTCAGCTGTCTTCAAAGCCTTGACTTTTCTGGATAAACCTGTCTTGGCCTCCACTATAGGTTCTGGACAAGAAGGCTTGCCTGGATGGAACTTTACCCTCTTCCCAGGGGTTCTACAGTGGGATGTAGCCTTGGGCGCTTGCAACCACCCTGGGCCTCGGTGTTCACCTTTGGAAATGACTTCTCTTCCTCCAGTTTCTAGGGACCGTTCCCTGTATGCAGCCTGATCCCTCCACCCGATGACTTAGTGGAACAGGCCACAAGCTTGAAAGCCTTGCAGTGGCCCTGGAATCCTTTCTGTAGTTCTCTGCTGTGGTGTCACCTGGGCCTAGCTGGGCCCCAGGGTCTCCACCAGGAAGTGTCACTTTCTCTTGCTCTTCTGAGGTTTCAACCTCCCTCTCTCTCTCTGTTTCACTCCTCACGTCTCACTCTCCCTTCTCAACTACCTAACTACTCACTTGACCTTCCTGTCTCTGCTCTATCTAGCTGTTGGCTCCTCCCACCCACCCAGTTGCTAGACCCCACCCTATGGGAGAAGGGATGGGTCTTACGCCCCCCCCAGCATGCAGTATGGGGGGTAGCTGCCACTATCCCCAGTCCCTGTGTGTGCCTAACAATGGGTGTAGTGTGAATTTGCCTGTGAACCGGCATTTACTCCTTTCCTTACCCAGGATGGGACATCACACCTCTGGCTGGGGTGCAATGTTCCTGTGGCGATGGAAGCCTCAGGGGCGCCACAGAGAGACTTCACTTTTGTTTCATAAGGAACTGTGCACATAATGTCTTTTTCAAGCTGATTCGGCCTGGAAAATTTCCCCCTAAAAAGGTGCAAATGTTTCCAAATGAGTTAGATTTTCTGTTGTAAGTCGCAAGTGACTTACTTGCCATTGACTTCCATGGAAGTCGCAAGCGACATGTAACTTCCCGCCTCTTAGTTATTTTACTTTACAGCAAAACCAGAGCTCTAGAATAGTTGCGCGACAGCAAGAGACAGACAAGGTGAACAGATGTTTCTGTCACGCAACTTTGAGAATATCTGTTGTCTTGTTGCCATTTAGCCTTAGATGCCGGTGTACCCACTGAGTTTTCCCTACAAAAGTCTTCTTTACTGATGTCTTTTTACATCAAATTGGTTGATATACATACAAATAGATATATTTGTATGTATATAAAAAGTAAGTGGAAGTCCAAGTGGAAGCTGTCAGAAAAATGGACCTGTCACTTCTTTTGGCTACTTCATGATGAGTTTTAAAGCCTGATGCGGTTAAAAGAAGCTCCAAAAGACTTAACATACAAAGGCAAGTCATTTTTACATTGCTACGCATACTATTGTTCCTTTTAACCTTATTTTTAGATCATGTTCCAGGTTGAATTACCCTGAAGAAGACATCATATGCACATGTGATGCCCTGGCCTATCAGGACGTCACAAGGGTGCTGTGCAATCTGTCCTTCTGCATGGTACCCGCTCCTCCTTGGTTACGGGTCCTGTCCCTTTGGTGTTGCTAAGAACAGGTATACACAAATCCTGAGGAACACTCTGCACCACACCCACCAGACACCCATTGGGCAGCCTGAGGGGAATGGGCCGCCCAGATGGAGGGATGGTAGAAGGAGGGCCAGAAGTGTCAGTTGTAGTCAGAGAGTGTCAGTGAGTAGAGACAGGAAGAGGTCTCGCTGCGGAGCTGGGCTCCTGTACTCGTCCCAGGTGCCGGACGTTGGCCTGGCCTGGAAGGAGCCGGAACCCCGGTCGCAGGGGCACGGTACTGCCACAGAGGGCAGTTCAGCGGCCTTGTGCTACAACCGGGCAGGGTCCAGGGCATAGCGGGGTACGCGGACCCAAGCTGGGAAGTAGCTTTATGCAGCCCAGTAATTCACCCGATGAGGACAGAATCTTCATGAACCGCTCTCCACCCGCTCCAAAATCGGGGTACTAGCGCAATGAGGGGGATAGGACTTCCCAAAACCGTCCAGAAAATCCCAAGCGTGAACCTTGAGAGCAAGCTCACCCTGCTAGCCACGCAGGTGAGCGGGACCCGAGTAGTTTTAGGTGAAAGGGATCCACCAAGTGTAAACACAGTGCCAAGGGACAAGGCTTCAGACCAACCAGAAATGCCAAAAGGCACGGACCCAGCGTGTGCAAACTAAAGCTGCAGGGCGTTCAAGACTTTGGTTTACCCGGTGTCAGTGTCAGCATCTCCGGACTGTGTGAGTACATTGTGGCCCTTTGCTTCCAACGGATCCCCAGCCTTCCCATCACCGAACCCCGGGACACCTTCCCCTGCCCACGGAGGGGTTAACATCATCAGCTGCCATCCCATCACTCACGGGCGCTCTCCTTCTCTCCTAAATACAGCAGCGGTGGTATCCCATTTTACCATGACCTGTGGGTGGCGTCACAAACACTATCCAATCCACCCTTTCTTCCCCTTTTTCATTTTCGAGCAGCCGCGCGACCCTGCCTCGGGTCCGGAGACCCCTCGAGCCACTGCGGATCCGAGCAGCCCATCGGCTGTCGTGGGGTGGTACACCCTCGAAAACCTTGGTGTCACGAACAGGATGTGAGCAGGACCCACTAACCTGGGTGACGTGCGCCTTGAGAAGTGAAGTCCGGGAGTCCAAATTCTTTTTCTTGAGACGTCCGCCATTTTTCCACTGATTTCGCGCCAAAAAAGCCATCTTCCTCAGCGCGCAAAGCCAAAGCACCGCCCTTCGTCCTCAGCCTGAAACAGGAACCGGAAGTTCCCAGAGGGCCACAGAGCACGAAAGAGTGCTGGGAGAAAACCGAGGGGGCGTGCCTGAATGTAGTGAAAGCGGAAGAGAAGCAGGGACGCCAGGACTCTGCCATACTGTTCCTGGACAATGCAGAGGCAAGATGGTGGAGCGGAGCTGGTCACCGGAACGTGCTGTTCCCGGGACTGCGACTTGGATTGAAGAAGAAACCGAGCAGCTGTGCAGGAGAATGCGGACGCAGTTCCTGTTCATATTGAATCACTAGAGGCAAGAGATGAGGAGTCTGGCGGTGGCGGTGCGAGCCTGTGAGATCGAAATAAAGCGGTTACCCAGTCCCTGTTGATTACTCTAATTCGGCCATTGCGGCTGAGGGATCCGGTCCGCCCCCGCTTGCGGCAACCACTTCACCGTCACCTACCCCGTCCTCGGCGGACGCCGAGCTGCCATCACCCATTCCGGCATCGGAACCTGCAGTATTCTCGTATGAAGCTCCAGCAGCAGCCCCGATGTCTACCCTCATCCCAGTCACGTCAGCGGACACCCGGAGCCCGGCCAGATCAGACCCGGCCGCATCACCGGGCCCATCCTCAGAGGTGGAGCACCCGGACCCCTCGAGCCACTGCGGATCCAGATCCGAGTAGCCCGTCGGCTGTCGTGGGGGCGGTACACACATACCCTAGTAGAGGCTCTCCAGTAGGTTGAGACTCCAGTGCTAGGGAAGTTCAGTTATGTTAACATTATGTTTCAGAGTGCTGTTAACCCATATGCTCGGAGGTTTACTTTACTTTGGACAGATGCTGCACAGTGACATCTTTCATCATTGGAATCCATTGTAAAACAGTGTATCATGGCCAAACGTGTTGGCATCCTTGAAATTGTTCAAGAAAAGAAGTATTCCTCCCAGAAAATGATTGCACATACACGTTTTGTTATACCCATGTTTTTTTTTTCTTTCTGTGTATTGGAATATCACAAAGAAAACCGAAAAATAGGCAAATTGGGTGTAATTTCACACAAAAACTCAAAAATGGACAGGACAAAATTGTTGGCACCAGCCAATTAAGGTTACTTTAAACGCTGCGATATCAGTACCGATATCGCTAGCGAGCATACCCGCCCCCGTCGGTTGTGCGACAGGGGTCAAATTGCTGCCCGTGTCGCACAACATTGCTCAGACCTGTCACACTACTTACCTGCCTAGCGACGTCGCTGTGACCTTCAAACCGCCTCCTTTATAAGGGGGCAGTTTGTTCGGCGTCATAGCGACGTCACTAAGTGCCCGCCCAATAGCAGAGGAGGGGCAAGACTGAGCGGGCCAAACATCCCGCCCACCTCCTTCCTTCCTCATTGCCGGTGGGACGCAGGTACGGTGAGTTTCCTCGTTCCTTCGGTGTCACACATAGCGATGTGTGCTGCCGCAGGAACGACAAACAACCTCGCTACTCACCTGTCAATGATTTTTGGTGTTGGAGCGACCTCTCCAATACCAATGATTTTTACCTCTTTTGCAATCGTTTTAGGTCACTCAGAGGTGTTACATGCTGTGATGTTGCTAACGACGCCGGATGTGGGTCACAAACACCGTGACCCCGACGATATATTGTTAGCGATTTCGCAGCGTGTAAAGCACCCTTTAATATTTGGTTGCACTCCTTTCAAATAAATAAATGCAATCAATCGATTCCTATAATCATGAATTAGCTTCATATATCTCTCAACTGGAATTTTGGACTCTTCTTTTGCAAATTTCTGCAGGTCTTTCATATTTGAAGGATGAAATTTGAAGATCTCTCCACAGATGTTCAATAGGATTGAGACTCATTGCTGCCACTTCGGAACTCTCCAGTGCTTTGTTTCCATTCATTTCTGAGTGTGTCTTGAAGTATGTTTGGTGTCATTGTCCTGCTGGGAGACCCATGAACTAGGAAACAAAGGCCCTGCGCGTACGTTGCGAATTTACCGCAGATTTTGCCACGGATTTGCTGCAGAAAATGTGTCATTCCCCAGCAAATCCTATGGATTTAAAAAAAATGCTGTGCGCACACTGCGTTTTTTTATACCCGCGGATTTACCCATGGATTTTCCTCTGCGGAATTAATGAGCATGTCACTTCTTTTCCACAGGTACCTGCGGTTTTTGCCATAGATAATGGTAAAAATCCGCAGGGACGAACCTGCGGAAAATCCGCGGTAAACCGTGGTAAAACTGCATGTGGATTTCGCTTCGTTTTTTTACCGCGGGTGCAGGATTCTTTAAGAGGGTCCCGATTTTCCTTAAAAAAAGGCACTTTCTAGTGCGCATATAGTAGCCAAACACAGCTTTCTGACACTAGGGACTACATTGTGATCAGGGCCGGACTGGGACTAAAATTCAGCCCTGGCATTTGGAGGTGCACAGGCCCACTTTTCGTGTGGTGAATGAGTAATATCTTTGTGCACTTGTAGATGTGAGTACTGTATGGCATCATGTGAGCACTGTATGGCACTATGTGACACTGTATGGCACTATGTGATATGTCGCGGGCGGGGAGGAGGGTGTCAACGCTGCGCTCTCCCACTGCTCGGGTCCGGCCACCGCTGCTCTGCGGCTACTGCTGCTCGGTGGCTCGAGCGATAGGCCGGATCCTGGGGACTCGAGCGGCGCTCCTCGCCCGTGAGTGAAAGGGGTGATTTGTTGGTGGGGGATTTGATTAATGTCCGTGACGCCACCCACGGTTGTGGTGATTGTGTGGACACCACCGCTGCTCTGTCTGGGGATCCCGGGAGTGGTGGTATGGAGCAGCTAGATGTTGGTTTGCCCCTCCGTGGGTAGGGGGTTTGGTGGTCCCGGGGCCCGATGACGGGGGGGTTAGGGTGGTGGACAGGCGGGTTATGGGGCCTGTGGAGGTGCAGGGACACAGGGGCAGCGCTGTCCCGCACGGCACGGAGGTACTCACTCAGCCCAAGGATGATGACACAGTTCACGGTAAACAAACGGCTGGTTGGACGGGTCCCTCGGACGGCTGCGGTGTAGATGTTCCCTGCAAGTTAGCGGTGACTGTCTCTTCCCTGCACCTAGAAACGGTTGTTGGTAGCGGTGGATTCCCACCGGTAACCCGCTCCCCAGCTTGGATATGAGCCGGAGGAGCCCCTCTCTTGCCCGCAGGCACTGGCCCTGGGAAACTGGTGCCTTGGCGGTGGCGGTGTCTCCCCTTCACGGTTAAACTATTGCCTTTAATCGGGACTTTGCTGCTGGGAGACCTGGAGGTCCCCTTCACTGATGGATTTGGCAAATTACGGCGACTCCTAGCCTTGCCGGGATCCGAAAGGCCCCTGCCAATGGTGCTGGCTTCTCTTTGTATACCGCTCCGGTACCGCCGGGCCACCACCCGTCCACGGTCCTTGTGGCAACCTCCGATCAGCCTCTCCTGCAGACGGTCAACGCCGTCTGCCAACCTTGCTGTCTCAGTCCGGGGCACACACCCGTATCAACTTCAGGCTCTGTTGCTGTCACTTTCCTTCACTTCCACTCCTGTCACTTGCTCCTCTACCACTTCCTTCTACTCTCCAACTCCACTCAAACTCCACCGTTTACTCCTTCACTTCCCCTAGCTTACTGCTGGTTTTCCCGCCTCCAGGACTGTGAACTCCTTGGTGGGCGGAGTCAACCGCCTGGCCCACCCCCTGGTGTGAACATCAGCCCCTGGAGGAGGGCAACAAGGATTTGTGTTCTGACCTTGGTGTGCCTGCAGGGAATGTGGGGTGTGTGGTGGTGTCATGACCTGTGACCCCTGGCTTGCCCAGGGCGTCACATTCCCCCTTAGCAAAACGCAGACCGTCCTTGGGCTGCCCGTCCAACACCGGTTTTATTTTCCTTTTTTTTTTTTTTTCTGAAAAGATAAAACAAGACATACAGGCATATTAACATCATCCCACAACGGGAGGCACTTTTCTTAAACGTTACAGTAACATTTTAAACGGTTGCTGCTGCCGCTCTCTCCCACCCAAGTAACCTGGCCCTGATGCTGCCCCTAAGAAACAGGCAGCACCCCTTCACCCCAGTCCTGAACCAAGTTACCCGAGCGGGATCTGTCCTTCCCCTCCAGAGGGTAGCCACCGGTTCCGGTGGTGGTTGGGCCCCAGCCTGCTCTACTGCGGGCCCTCCCTCCAATCTGCCTCTCCGGAGGCGGTCCGGTAGCAGTTGCAACAAAAACATATTATTTACAAGCCACTAACGTTTGTGGTTGCCCTGCAAGTTCACGGGCTTGTCCATAGGAGTTCCTATGCAAAACAACTTTTTCAAGCGGTCCCCACGGGGACAACGGTGCCGGCAACGGCCGGTTGCAAATCACGGATGCAGACAATCAGGTTACCGTTCGGTAATCATTTTCACTTTTAAACACTGGTGGTCCCAACGGGGACAACTTTTAGGCGGAGGACCGCCGGCTTAGCAGTCCATCCTCAATCGCGGGGCTCTAGTGCCACCTTCACATGGTGCACCGCTGTGGACCCCGATGGTAGCTCGCTGCGGGTCATCTTCCTCCATATTCATGCGGGCATGCACATCCGCTCTACACCCCTCTCGGGCATCGATCTCCCTCCGCAGCTGCTGTTGCCGCCGCTCCCAGCCGGGAGCACTTTCTGTTTGCTCCGGTTCAGCGTGTGCGGGGGACGGGCCCAGCCAGAGTCCCTCCGTGTCGGCTACGACTGGCACCTTCAGTAATGAGGGACCCCGCTGTGACATGGCCTGCTCTGCCTCCTGGCAGCTGCTTCCCCGCCGTGCCTCCAGTGCATCTTTGCTGACGGCTTCAGCCTTCGGCTTCTTCCATGGAAGCGGATCAGGGCGGTCACGAGCTTCTGCTGCAGGTCGGTCCGCCGGGGTGGATTGGCAGGGTACCGCTACCGGTGATGGTGGTAGCGGGCCTAGTGGCGGGGCAGCCGCAGCCAACACGGGTAGCGGGGGAGGTAGCAGGGCGAGCGGGTATAGACTGGGTCCCTCAGCCGCGATGACCGACCCACTAGGGGCACAGGGGCATGGGTCACTTACCCTCCCTTCCAAGACTCCCTCCACCTCGCGTCTCCGTATGGCCGCCACCACTTCTGCCATGTCGGCCTCCCACTCCTCCAAGAGGAGCTGCATGCGGACCTGCAGACGGCTGCTTAGCTGGACGGTCCGGACTTCCGCCCACGCTGCGGGACCAGGCGCGGGGACCACGGTGTTGTCGGTCGGACTCAGCATCTTTAGCAGCGGCCCCTTCCAGGAACCAGTCAATGGCCACAGGGTCCTGGCGTCCCTGCTTCTATAGCCGCGGCTACATACGACCAGTCGCCATTTCGTCCCCCTTAGCCTCTTTCCGGCTCCTCCTCTATCGGGGCGGGGTTTTGGCCTTCGCGCCTCCACTACTCGAGAAGACGCTCGAGCGGGGACTTTTCGCGCCAAAGATGGCGGCTTCTGAAATTTTCTGGCCGGACACCTCCGGTGGTAACAAGGCGCACCTCTACCAGACGGCAGAGCGGTAAGATCCTGTTCGTGACACCAAGTTGTCACGGGCGGGGAGGAGGGTGTCAACGCTGCGCTCTCCCACTGCTCGGGTCCGGCCGCCGCTGCTCTGCGGCTACTGCTGCTCGGTGGCTCGAGCGATAGGCCGGATCCCGGGGACTCGAGCGGCGCTCCTCGCCCGTGAGTGAAAGGGGTGATTTGTTGGTGGGGGATTTGATTAATGTCCATGACACCACCCACGGTTGTGGTGATTGTGTGGACACCACTGCTGCCCTGTCTGGGGATCCCGGGAGTGGTGGTATGGAGCAGCTAGATGTTGGTTTGCCCCTCTGTGGGTAGGGGGTTTGGTGGTCCCGGGGCCCGATGACGGGGGGGTTAGGGTGGTGGACAGGCGGGTTATGGGGCCTGTGGAGGTGCAGGGATGCAGGGGCAGCGCTGTGCCGCACGGCACGGAGGTACTCACTCAGCCCAAGGATGATGACACAGTTCACGGTAAACAAACGGCTGGTTGGACGGGTCCCTCGGACGGCTGCGGTGTAGATGTTCCCTGCAAGTTAGCGGTGACTGTCTCTTCCCTGCACCTAGAAATGGTTGTTGGTAGCGATGGATTCCCACCGGTAACCCGCTCCCCAGCTTGGATATGAGCCGGAGGAGCCCCTCTCTTGCCCGCAGGCGCTGGCCCCGGGAAACTGGTGCCTTGGCGGTGGCGGTGTCTCCCCTTCACGGTTGGACTGTTGCCTTCAATCGGGACTTTGCTGCTGGGAGACCCGGAGGTCCCCTTCACTGACGGATTTGGCAAATTACGGCGACTCCTAGCCTTGCCGGGATCCGAAAGGCCCCTGCCAATGGTGCTGGCTTCTCTTTGTATACCGCTCCGGTACCGCCGGGCCACCACCCGTCCACGGTCCTTTCGGCAACCTCCGATCAGCCTCTCCTGCAGACGGTCAACGCCGTCTGCCAACCTTGCTGTCTCAGTCCGGGGCACACACCCGGACCAACTTCAGGCTCTGTTGCTGTCACTTTCCTTCACTTCCACTCCTGTCACTTGCTCCTCTACCACTTCCTTCTACTCTCCAACTCCACTCAAACTCCACCGTTTACTCCTTCACTTCCCCTAGCTTACTGCTGGTTTTCCCGCCTCCAGGACTGTGAACTCCTCAGTGGGCGGAGTCAACCGCCTGGCCCACCCCCTGGTGTGAACATCAGCCCCTGGAGGAGGGCAACAAGGATTTGTGTTCTGACCTTGGTGTGCCTGCAGGGAATGTGGGGTGTGTGGTGGTGTCATGACCTGTGACCCCTGGCTTGCCCAGGGCGTCACATGATACGCACTGTATGGCATTATGTCACACTGTATGGCCCTATGTGAGTACTGTATGGCACTATGTGACACTGTATGGCACTATGTGACACTGGATGACACTATGTGAGCACTGTATGACATTATATGACATTGTATGGCACTATGTGAGTACAGTATGGCACTATGTGAGTACTATATGGCACTATGTGAGTACTATATGGCATTATGTGAGTACTGTATGGCATTTTGTGACACTGTATGGCACTATGTGAGTACTGTATGGCATTATTTGACACTGTATGGCACTATGTGAGCACTGTATGGCATTATGTGACACTGTATGACATTATGTGAGTACTGTATGGCATTATGTGAGTACTGTATGGCACTATGTGACACATTTTTGCAGTGTGTAGCAGACCTTGATGTATTTTCTGCTCTTTTCTTCCCTGATTTGTGGATTGTTCCGCCACATACCTGTGTCCTAATCACTCTACAAGCGCTGCAGTCACTACAGGTCCAGGACTAATTTCACTTATATCAAAATAATTAGTCCTCGATCAATGACTCCGCGCCCCTCCCCACACACACAATACAATGCACCCCCATTCCCCCTACACACACACACACACACACACACACACTACAATGCATGCTCCATTATCCCCTCCCCACACACACAAATACAATGCACCCCCCATTACCCCCTCCCCAAACATAATACAATGCACCCCCCATCACCACCTAAACACAAACAAATTACACTACCCCATCACTACCCACTCCTGCCTCCCCCCTGCCTTGGAATACAGTACTCCCCCTCTGCCTGTCAAAAAGCTGTGTTCCTTCACAAATATTCCCCGTTATGTGTCCTCAGACCCTCCCCACTCATCCCCATTAATTAAACCTGTATCTTCGGCTCCTCCATGGAGCGCTTACCGCTGCCTGATGCATCCAGTGTGGCACCCGCAGCACTGTGATGACGTCAGCAATGTGCTGATCTCATCACGTTACTGCACGTCGGGGGCGGGGCCCATTTCCGGCGCACTGTTCAAATATATTTACGTCTGTAAAACGCAAATACATTTGAATAGGAAGGAGGAAGCTGCGGTCACCTGCACCACCCGCTCCTCTGTAGTGTGTGCATGCTGGGCTCACTGTCACACAGCAGAGCCGTCACAGCACAGCGCGCTGCCTCCTGCTCCTGCTGCAGCTAGTGTGCCCGGCATGTGTGGCGCCCTGGACAAGCCAGGTCGTCATAGAACAACACCAACACACCCCACACCCCGGTTAGGCACACCAAAGCCAAACATAAAATCCTTGTGGCCTTCCTCCAGGGGCTGATGTCCACACCAGGGGGTGGGCCAGGCGGTTGGCCCCACCCACCGAGGAGTTTACAGTCCTGGAGGCGGGAAAAGGAGTCAGTTTAGTTTAGTTGAGTTTAGGAGAGAGAGAGTTGGAAGTTGGAGGAGTGAAGTGGCAAGAGAGCAACTGTCTGACGGCGTCCAGGTGTGTGGCCCGGACGGTACAGCAAGGTTGGCAGACGGTGGTGACCGTCTCCAGGAGAGGCCGATTGGAGTGAGCCGTAAGGACCGTGGACGGGCGGTGGCCCGGCGGTACTGGACCGGTGAACAAAGAGAAGCCAGCACCATCTGGCAGGGCTTACGGACCCCGACAAGGCTAGGAGTCGCCGTTGAATTTGTCAAATCCGTTAGTGAAGGGAACCTCCTGGGTTTCCCAGCAGTCAAGTCCCGATAGAAGGCGACAGCTCAAACCGTGAAGGGAAACACAGTCACCGCCAAGGCTAAAGTTCCCAGGGCCAGAGCCTGCGGGCAAAAGGGGCTCCTTCAGCACCCATCCAAGCTGGGGAGCGGGTTACCGGTGGGAACCCATTGAAACCGTACACACTACACAGGTGCAGGGAAAGGCAGTCACCATCAACCTGCCGGGAGGAGAAACACCGCAGCCGTCTGTGGGACCCGTCCATCCAGCCTTAGTTTTACCGGAGACTTTGCATTCATCATTGGCTGAGTGAGTACCAGCGCTGCCCCCGCGACCCTGCACCTCACCAGGCCCCATAACCCGCCTGCCATACATCCCTACCTCCCTCACCGGGCTCCGGGACAACCAACCCCCTACCCACGGAGGGGAGAAAACAACATCCAAGCTGCTCCCTGTCACCGCTCCCAGGATCCCCGTCCAGAGCAGCGGTGGTGTCACAACCTCACCACAACTGTGGGTAGCGTCACGGACAATATCCCTAAAACCAAACCACTTGTCATTCACGGGCGAGTCCCCGGGATCCGGCCCACCGCTCGAGCCACCGACCGAGCAGTAGCAGTAGCAGCCAGACCCGAGCAGTGGGTGAGCGCAGCGTCCCCTCCTCCGCCCGCGACACATGCACTCACTGCTGAGGAGCGTGGCAGTGACTGCAGATACAGCGGCTCACTACAAGCACTGGCCCACTACAGGGACATCTGGCATTTGCCAGAATTGCCCTATAGTCAGTCCAGGCCTGATTGTGATCCAAAATCCTTTGGTGATCTTCAGGTTTCATGTTGCCTTGTTTACAGTTAAGGCACCCAGTACCAGAGCAGCAAAACAACCTCAAAACATCTGTGAACATCCACCATATTTGACTGTAGGTACCGTGTTCTTTTCTTTATAGGCCTTCCATTTTCAGCAAACAGTAGAAGGATGTGCTTTACCAAAAAAGCTCTATCTTGGTCTCATCTTTCCAGAAGGATTACCATTTTGGCAAACTGCAGTCTAGCTTTTTTATGTCTCTGTGTCAGCAATGGTGTCCTCCTGGGTCTCCTGCCATAGAATTTCATTTAATTCAAATGTCAAAGGATAGTTTCTACTGACAATGATGCACCATGAGCCTGCAGGAGAGCATGAATTGTACCAAACTTCATTGGGGCTGCTTATCCACCATTCAGATTATCCTGCGTTGCAGTCTTTCTGCAATTTTTTTCTGTCATCCTCATCCAGGGAGATTAGCTACAGTGCTATAGGTTGTAAACTTCTTGATTATTTTGTGCATAGTGGACAAAGGAACATCAAGATATCTGGAGATGGACTTGTAACTTTTCAGCTATTTTGATTCTCAAGTCCTCAGACATTTCTTTTTTTCCCTTTCTGTTCTCCATGCTTAGGCCGGCGTTACACGGGACGATATATCGTGCGATCGCACCTGCCCCCGTCGTTTGTGCGTCACGGGCAATTTGTTGCCCATGGCGCACAAAGTCGTTTACCCCCTGTCACACGTACTTACCTCCCGAACGACCTCGCTGTGGGCGGTGAACATCCTCATCCTGAAGGGGGAGGGACGTTTGGCGTCACAGCGACGTCACACAGCGGCCGCCCAATAGAAGCAGAGGAGCGGAGATGAGCGGAACGTAACATGCCGCCCACCTCCTTCCTTCCGCATTGCTGGTGGGACGCAGGTAAGCTGTGTTCGTCGTTCCCGGGGTGTCACTCGGAGCGATGTGTGCTGCCTCGGGAACGACGAACAACTGGTGCGCAGAAGAAGGAACGACTTTATGAAAATGAATGATGTGTCAACGAGCAACGATAAGGTGAGTATTTTTGCTCGTTCACAGTCGTTCGTAGCTGTCACACGCTACGATATCTCTAACGATGCCGGATGTGCGTCACAGAATCCGTGATCCCGACGACATATCGCCCGATATAACGTAGCGTGTGACGTCGCCTTTAGTGTGGCACAGACAGACACACAATGCAAATGTTGAATAAACGTCTCCCTTTATCTGATTTCAGTTGTGATTTTCATATTGCCCACACTTGATACTTGCCACAGGTGAGTTTGAATGAGCATCACATGCTTGAAACAAAGTTGTTTAACCACAGTTTTTGAAAGGTACCAACAATTTTGTCTGGCCCATTTTTGTTTTTTGTGTGTAACTTGCCTTTTTTCCCCCTCTATTTTTTTCTGTTTCAATACTTTCAAAGGAAGTAAAAATGTGTATAACAAAATATGTGTAATTGCAATAATTTTCTGGGAGAAATATTTCATTTTCTGGAACAATTTTGCCCATGAATGGATCTTTGACATTCTTTATTGGATATTACTGTTTGCATTAGCACAGTCAAAAAACATAGATAAATGTTTACACATTTTTACAAAGAATTCCTATGGTGATAGATGTGATCCATTTTAACATACACATCCCAGTGTATAAACATGGTGTGAACATAACCTGAGACGGAGATTTCAGGAAGTTGCTTTATTTTTGTAGTTTGCTTCATTTCATGAACCTATAAAGTTGCTATAGTTTTTTTCTATACTTTTAGAAAAAAAAAGGAAAGTGGATCAGTGTGTACCTGGCAATTTCGTTTACAAAACCCTTTCTGGCGGCGGCTGATTAATTTACTTCATTCACACAAGAAGCGCGCACAATACTAAGTAGTTACAAAAAAGACTAATTGCCTCATCTCTCTGACATGATAACGTGTGCAGCAGAGGCTCTCAATTAATTCCCTGGCAACGAGGCCATTCCAAAGGGAGCGGCGAGTGCTTCAAACCTTATTACGGTGCCTCAGTCAGAGGAAACGTGGTGAATAATAAATGGATTGTTATATGAGATGAAGGGGACGTTGCGGCAGGGTCACCTCACAGCGTGTACAAAAGACACAAGGACCTCAGGAATGAACTTTGCATCAGTGCAAAAACACAACCAAAAATTTGCATCCGGTTTGTTTTCGCTTTGATTTCTCGTGTTTAATTTTGACAAGCTGGAGATTTATTTTTAAAAGAGAAATTACATTAATATAAATAGACATTTAGCTGGGACTCTCTGTTGTGCTGAAGTGGGTCTCATTATCCTGATAGAGAAACTGGGCTGAACGGTTACTACTAGAGATGAGCGAGCCTCTAGAGGCTCGAGTTCGGTTTGGTTCGTCGAACAGAGGAAGCGTTCGAGTTCGGTTCGGCGAACGGCTCGACGAACCTCTTGAGCCCCATTGAAACCAATGGCAGGCAAACACAAACACATAAAAACACATTATAAATGTACACATACAGTTAATAAACATTGCCATAACACTTACCTGTCCCTGCGACGCGTCCTGCACTCTGTCTCTCGCCGCTTTTCCTTCCGATAATCGCTGCATCCTCCCGGTAACCAGCACTGATGATAGGACCTTCCGTGACGTCAAAAAAGCATGTGACCAGTCACTATTATCTCATTGGCTACAGACTGGTCACATGGCTAGACGTCATTGCTAGGTCCTGTCAGTGCATCTCTCCGGTACGCGGTGGTCGTTTGTGCATCCCCGTGTACCGGCGAGATGCTCTGGCACATGGTCGGCTCCCCGTTCTGCTTCCCCTTTCCGTTATTCACCGGCTGTCACAGCCGGTGAATAACGGAGATCACAGTTGCTATACCAACCCGCCTGTCAGCGGTGACGTCACCGCTTACAGCACGCAACTTCTGATCACTGACGGAGCAGCAGCGTCTTCCTCCCATGCTGTGATGTCTGATGTAGCAGAGTTGCATGGGTTGATTCTCCTTCAACCCATGCAGCACTGCTACATCAGACAGCACAGCATCGGAGGAAGAACGCTGCTGCTCCGTGCAGTCTATTCACTCAGTGAGCGTCTTTCTCCCATGCAGTGCTGTCTAATGTAGCAGAGCTGCATGGGTTGAAGGAGAAAGAAGACAGAAGACCATGGATCGTGGAGGGATAAGAGGGAGTAATAATCATGGAGTCTCTAAGTGTGTCTGTGTATTTATTTCTAATAAAGTATTTTTTCTCTGTGTGGTGTCTTTTTTTTAACCCTTTATTGGAGATTCTTAATGGCCGGGTCAAACTTGCCTGACATTAAGAATCTCTGGCTTAATACTAGCTAGTAAAGCAAAGCTAGTATTAACCCATTATTACCCAGTGAGCCACCGTCACCAGGGCAGCTGGAAGAGTTGGATACAGCGCCAGTTGATGGCGCTTCTATGAAAGTGCCATTTTCTGGGGGGCGGCTACGGACTGCAATTCGCAGCAGAGGGGACCAGAAAGCTCATGCCAACCTGTGCTGCGGATTCCAATCCCCAGCTGCCTAGTTGTACCTGGCTGGACACAAAAATGGGGCGAAGCTCATGTCGATTTTTTTTTCAATTATTATCATTTGTTTTTTAATTATTTCATGAAATTCGCTATATTTTTGGTTCCCAGCAGGGTACAAATAGGCAGCTGGGGGTTGGGGGCAGCCCGTAGGTGCCTGCTGTACCTGGCTAGCATACAAAAATATGGCAAAGCCCACGTCATTTTTTAGGTGGGCAAAAAACTCCTGCATACAGTCCTGGATGGCGTATGCTGAGCCTTGTAGTTCTGCAGCTGCTGTCTGCTCTCCTGCATACACTAGTGAATGGAACATGCTGAGCCTTGTCGTTCTACAGCTGCTGTCTGCTCTCCTCCATACAGACAGACAGTAGCTGCAGAACTACAAGGCTCAGCATACTCCATCCAGGACTGTATGCAGGAGTTTTTTGCCCCCCCAAAAAATTACGTGGGCTTCGCCATGTTTTTATATGCTAGCCTGGTACAGCAAGCAGCTACCGGCTGCCCCCAACCCCCAGCTACCTATTTGTACCCGGCTGTGAACCAAAAATATAGGGAAGCCCTTTTTTTAATTATTTCATGAATTTCATGAAATAATTAAAAAAAAAACGACATGGGCTTCGTCCAATTTTTGCGTCCAACCAGGTACAACTAGGCAGCTGGGGATTGGAATCCGCAGCTCAAGGTGCCCAAGCTTTCTGGGCACCCCTGCTGCGAATTGCAGTCCGCAGCCGCCCCAGAAAATGGCACTTTCATAGAAGTGCAATCTTCTGGTGCTGTATCCAGACTCCTGTCCGACAGCATCAGCTGATAGTTTAGCCGTCCGGCCGGTAAAAAGCCGGCCTCACCGCTCGACTTAGTGTCAGCTAATTCCGTCAGGTGACCGCATCAGCTGATCATCGCCAGGTCTTAGAAAGAGAGAGATAGAAGAGAGAGAAGATAGAGAAAAGAGATGAAAGAGAGAGTGCAGAGAAAAGAGAGAGAAAAGAGAGAGAGAGGAGGGAGAAGAGAGAGAGGAGAGAGAAGAGAGAGGGAGAGAGAAAGAGAGAGGAGATAGAAGAGAGAGAGAAGGGAGAGAGGAGAGAGAGAGGGAAAAAGAGAAAAAGAGAGAGAAAAAGAGAGAAAGAGGAGAGAGAGGGAGAGAGAGAGAAGAGAGAGAAGAGAGAGGGAGGAGAGAGAGAGGAGAGAAAGAGAGGAGAAAGAGAGAGAGAGGGGGAAAAAAAAGAAAAAGAGAGACTGAGAGAAAGAGAGAGAGAGAAAGAGAGAGAAAGAGAGAGAAAGAGAGAGAGAAAGAGAGAGAAAGAGAAAGAGAGAGAAAGAGAGGGAGAAAAAGAGAGGAGAGAGCAATGCAGCCTCATTCCGTGAACTGCTCCGATTTTAGAGGTGTGTCCCGTGGCTCACAGCTGATGTCCGGCTCCTCCCCTCAGTGCATAATTAAATTATATTATATTTATAAATATCTAATAATTATAATTTAAAATTAAAAATTAAAAAAAAAAAATAATAATAATTAAATTCTTTACCGGGACCGGAACTCACAACCTAATGCTTCCGAGGCGAGCGCTTTATCCACTGAGCTACTGACTCTATTGATAAAGATCGGCACATTTGGTAATCTTGAAGTCTGCATTGCTGAAGTCTCTGCTGACCGCGCGATTCACTTCATTGCTACGTGGAGCTGATACAGAGCACTCGTGTTCTGTAGCAGATCTGACAGTGCCGTGTGGATTACTTCGGACCTGGATTGTTGTTTGGGGATTAATAAAGGGGTGAAACAGGGTGTTTTTTGTCTTTTATTCCAAATAAAGGATTTTTCGCTGTGTGTTTATTTACTTTCACTTACATTTTAATCATGGACGGCTTCTCAGGGAGACTCCTGGCATGATAAAACTCATTATTACCCCAATTGCCACCGCACCAGGGCAATTCGGGATGAGCTGGGTAGAGTCCCCCGGGACTGTCGCATCTAATAGATGCGGCTATTCTGGGCGGCTGCTGGGTGATATTGTTAGGGTGGTGGGCTCTCGATAACGTGGTGCTCTCCATCCTGACAATACCAGCCTCCAGTTATGCGGCTTTATCCTGGCTGGTATCAAATATGGGGGGAACCGCATTATTTTATTTATTTATTTTTTATTATTTATTTATTTTACTGCACGATATAGACCCGCCCACCGGCGGCTGTGATTGGTTGCAGTGAGACAGCTGTCACTCAGCTTGGGGACGTGTCTGACTGCAACCAATCATGGGCGCCGGTGTGCGGGGAAAGCACGGAATAACTAATTGACTAATGAAGCGGCAGCCATTTTCTAAAGAGGAAAAGACACCGCAGATTTGTGACAGACGTGGAGCGAGACGCCCGTGATCGGTGAGTAGGAAAGGGAGAGGGATTGTGATGGGGACGCAGTACGCATGCAGACAGCAATGTGTACACATAGCCATACTGTGCAAAGCCACGTTTATGGTGATCGAACCGTTCTCGAACCTAACTCGAACTGTCGAACTTTTAGCAAATCTTCCCCCAAAATTCGACTTGTGTCAAAGAAATGTAACGCCCTGTCCCTAAATACACCGGCGTCTTGTAGCTTCGTGGCGCTGATGTCCCTGCACTCCTCTCTACCCTTGCCCAACTAGGACATCAATGTCGTTACGTCCTCGCCCGCCAGCTTGTCCTTTTGGGTGTACATGTGTTGCATGATTTCCTGCTCTTATGCCCAGCAATCCACGTGTGCTCTATGCTCTCCCACATGGCCACCCACATATTGAATAGTCCTCTGTGTTCCTGTGTTGCCACCCAGGTGTAGTGTGGACACTGATTCTCCTCCTTGGACACTGGTTCTCTCCTCTGTGTTTCAATTCTCTCCTCCTGCAAAGGTCCCTAGGCTCCAGGCCCTGCACATGCTGTTCTTAGCACCCCAGAGCTGTATGGCCCCCCTCCTGAGCTATTTATGCACCCCAAGAGTTTTATGAGGCCCCCAAGCTGTATGCCCCCCCCCACTGAGCTGTATGGGCCCCCCCACTGAGCTGTATGTGCCCCCAGAGCTGTATGTGCCCCCCCAGAGCTGTATGTGCCCCCCCAGAGCTGGATGGGCTCCCATAGAACTATATGGGTCCCCCAGAGCTGTGTGTGGCCCCCCAGAGCTGTGTGAAGCTCTCAGAGCTGTGTGTGCAGCCCCCAAGAACTGTATGTGCCCCCAGATCTGTATGCCCCCGCCTTTTCATGTGTGTACATACTGTAGCCCCCAAGCCCTCCTGTGATGAACATAATATAGCCCACAACCTCACCTGTGATGTATATACTGTACCCCACAGGCCCTCCTGTGATGTATGTGCTGTAGCCCCCAGCCTCTCCTGTAATGTATATACTGTAGCTTAAGCCCTTCTTGTGATGTATATATTGTAGTGAAGACCAAAGGAAAAAAAAACTGTCAAAAATTAACTTTTAATAGATAAGTTTAAAAGGCCCAAGACAGACAATACATATAGAATAAAATATATAAAACTGAACAAGGTACCACAATAGGTCAGGGGGGCAATTATAATCACATAGAAGATCTCACTGATCTCACTGATCTGGTCTTCACTGATATATATATACCTATATATATATATATATATATATATATATATATATATATATACCCATATACCCTGTGGTTATCCCCTGCTGTGGCTTTGGTTTTTGATGTATATATTGTAGCCTCCAGCCCCTGATGTGATGTATATTCTGTAGCCCCAAGCTCTTCCTGTGATGTATATTCTGTAGCCCCAGCCCCTCATGTGTTCTATTTACTTAGCCCTCAGCCCCTCCTGTGATTTATATACTGTAGCCCCCAGCCCCTCCTGTTATTTATATACTGTAGCCCCCAGCCCCTCCTGTTATTTATATGCTGTTGGCCCCATCCCCTCCTGTAATGTATGTACAGCAATGTCAGTGTGCACTGTGCATGGCCATGTCTGTTAGTAATGGTGATGACCATCATGCAGCGGCCTGCACAGCCACATGACGGGGGGAGTTGGACGGAGACAAGCGGGGAGGTGAGTGAGTCTTCACCAAATTAAAACTATTTGTAATGTGCCTGTATATGTATGTATGATGTCTATATCTAATTATGTCACTGTATATGACTGTATGTTTATGTCTGTTTATATGTATTTTTGTGAATTTGTTTTCAAATATGTATGTATGCCTGTATGTGTACAGATCTGTGTATGTGTTGCGGGCGGGGAGGACGCCACTGCACTGCGCTCGCTAACGCTCGGGTCTGGCGCTGCTGCGATGGCTGCTCGGTGGCCCGAGCGGTGGGCCGTATCCGGGGACTCGAGTGGCGCTCCTCGCTCGTGAGTGAAAGGGGTGGTTGGTTTGGGAGATTTTAGTCCGTGATGCCACCCACGGGTTGTGGTGAGGTTGGGCACCACCGCTGCTGGTGACGGGGATCCCGGGAGCGATAGTAGGGAGCAGCTGGGATGTTGTTTTCCTCCGTGCGTAGGGGTTGGTGGTCCCGGGGCCCGGTGAGGTGACGGGGAGGCAGGGCTGGCAAGGTGCAGGGTCGCCTGGACTGCGCAGCGCGGTGTCGAATGGCACGGTTGTTCTCACTCAGCCACAAATGTATGCAAAGTCTCTGGTAAACCAAACGGCTGGATGGACAGGTCTCGCAGCCGGCTGCTGTGGTTTCTCCCGGACGGTTGGTGGTGGCTGCCTTTCCCTGCACCTTTGTGTATGTTCGGTCCCGATGGCTTCCCACCGGTAACCCGCTCCCCAGCGTATATATGCGCCGGAGGAGCCCTTTCGCCCGCAGGCTCTGGCCCTTGGAACTCTAGCTGTGGCGGTAGCTGTATTTCCTTCTACTGGTCGGACGGTTGTCTTCTATCGGGTCTTGGCTGTTAGGAAACCCCCTGGGGTTCCGGTCACTGACGGATTTGACCTCTTAACGGCGACTCCAAGCCTGGTCAGGGTCCGCAGGCCCTGCCGGTGTGTGCTGGCTTCACTTCGCTCCCCGGTTCGGTACCGGCGGGCCACCGCCCGACCCCGGTCCTACGATTCCGCGTTGATTTGCCTCTCCTGCAGATGGCCACCACCGTCTGCCAACCTTGCTCTTAGTGCCCGGGCCACACACACGGACACGGTCAGTTTACTCCTCTTTACTCCTTCACCAGTACTTCACTCCTCTCACTTGCACTTCCCTAACTGATCTGACATCCTTTTCCTGCCTCCAGGACTGTGAACTCCTCAGTGGGTGGGGCCAACCACCTGGCTCCACCCCACCTGGTGTGGACATCAGCCCCTGGAGGGAGGCAACAAGGATTTTGTGTCTGGCTGATGTGCCTGTCTCGGGGTGGGGGTGTGTGTTGTAGTACCTGTGACGAGCTGGCTAATCCAGGACGCCACATATGTATGAGGCCCACTGAGACTCTTTCCCCCAGAGCCTACGAAAAATTGGAGCTGGCCCTGCAGCCTGTGTTCATGTCTGTGTTCCAGAGAGGTCGTACAGGGCCCCTGCCATTCAACGGAGGTTAAGGTGGGAATTTACTTGGAATAAGAAATTAGCATTTAGGAAGGGATTCAATTAAAGGGTGTGGAAGTAGGAGATTTGAAATAGTATTGGGGTGTACTTAGAGGAGGGGTGGTGTTAATGGGGGGTTATATAAGGGAATGTTCTGTACATATTAGGCACAGAGAGAGAACAATCTCCAACCCACTATGCCATTTTTCTTGTTATTGGAATAAATAAAAAGAGGTAAGTGAGTATAATTATTGGATAAGTGTCATTACATGGGAAGAGAGCACTTATTAATTGCTCCTCTTGTCATAGCAGTGGGGCGAGGGGAGGAGGGTCCTTGAAGTAGGTGTTTTGTGGTTTGTGGCAGAGTGGTGGGGGAGCCCACAAGGTTATGGACCCCTCAAATGGACTTCTTTATATGCTGGCAGGTAGAGAAATTCGCATGGTAGGTCTGTATGGGCTGCGGAATGGGGCTCGCATTAACCTGAAGCCAGGTTATTTAACTGGTGCCTCTGAGCTGGTGCTTGAATGGCTAGAGGTAAAAAAGATCAGCCTGGCTGCAGTTTGAGTAGATTACCTATTCAGAGTTATGGGGGGGGATAAAAAGTGTCAAAAAGTTGTTTAGGATTGTTGGATATTGAGGTGATCAGGGTGTTGAATTACCGTAAGCTTGTGACGAGGTGAAGGGCAGAGTTGTATGTTTTGACTCATAAACTTATAATGAATTTTTTCCACAGAAATTCAGTGCACCTGGAGCACCACTAGTGTTTGTAGCGTATGACAGGGTTGCCAGCATCTACCAAGTTGTTCTATGTGTAGGAGTTACAGCTTCATCCAGTGCACTTTGCATTGTTTCATTATATTGTTTCAGAGCAGAGTCTGTGTGACGCCCCTGCGGTGCAGTATTCATCTCGGATACGGTGGAGGTCATCATCAGTAAACAACCACCACAACACATCCAACACATAACAAGGGAGCTCTGTCACTGGAACTGGGCCAGAGTAGGAGCCAGGGCTGGCCATCACGAGGTATGGGACCTCTTGCTCACTAGTTTAGCAACCCCGGAGGCGGGGCACCAGCAAGGGAAGTTAGGAGTCATTACACTCAACAGTTAATTAGCTCCAGGCGCAGCAAGCGTCAGGTCACACTTAGGAAGAGACAACCGTCAGAACTGACAAGGACAGACAGGGGCCCATGGTCCGGAGCTGGAGGCTCGACCCGGGTTCTTAGAAAGAAATGGGATCCCAGGGTTCGCGGGGAGTGCTGCAGGCAACCGTGACCCGCTCCACGGCCCAGGAGCAGGGGTGGAGGGAAGATCACTGGAAAGGATACAGAAGGAAACACCGGCCTTGACCTTCTAAACTATCCGGGATCGTCTGCAGCCCATCACAGTTGAACTCCAAAGGCGGTGTGACATCAGTGTGTAAAGAACTTGAACTGCACCCTCCTGTCGTCCCATCATTGCCGTCGCTCCCATCATCGCGCCCCTGCGCCATAGGCGACTACTACCGCTAACATCCTCCCTGGGGCATAGCTCTACCTGTGGAAAGCTGCAACACCCGAGTTACTGTGGCGCCCCAGGACCTGGTCGCCACAACAGCATTGCCCCTTTAAAGAGTTAATGCTGAGCCTGGAGGTAATTGGGAGGGCTATTGGCCAGTAAGTTCAACATCCAACGCAGTTTCTCCCTCAGGCCAGCAGGGGGAGCTCTGAACCTGGAGTTCCAGAGAGCATTCCTCAAGTCTGACCTGAGGGAGAAGTTAGAGTTCAGTCTGTGAGGAAAGAGCAGAGAGAGCAGACGCAGAGTGTGCAGTCTGGTAAACTGGGGCTGGAGCTGGTTAGCTCAGTCCAGGGAGGCCAGAGCTGCAGAGAGGCGAAGAAGTAGACTTGGGCATCGGAGTCTGTGGCCACCAGGGTCTAAAATATTCCCTGGTGGCTGAATCCGAAGGGCAGGAGAGCTGCAAGCACCTGGCCCATAAACAACCTGAAGGTACAGCTGCATCACCAGGGCCCGGTGTGGACTCGAGCAGAGAAGCACCAGAGAGGGCCTGCGCAGTCTACCACACAGGGAGAGGGACGTATCATCGGTCCCAGTAGAAAGAGGGCCATTGCTAATCCAGAGTGCAGGGTCATATAACAGCAAAGAAGGAACAGGAGTAGGCCTCATACTCATCTGGCCAAAAAGATACCTCAGTTACTTCCAGGCCGGCCGGAGCCCTCTACCACCTGTAACAGTCTCCCAGGACTGGACTGTTTGCAAAGTAAAAGAGGAGAAGGTAAAGAGACTACTGTTTGTGACTGTTTCTTTCACTGCCTGTCGGCCTTGCACCGTATCATTCACACCAACATCACCATAGAGACTTACAAGCATCAACTGTTGCCCCAGGGCACCGCTCCACCTGTGGGGAGCAGTACCACCAGTGCTGCCGTTCCATCACCCCGGAGGCCTCATACAGCAGCGGCGGCTTAATAGCCGCAAACCACAGGTGGCGTCACGAATATAAACTTTACTTTAATCACCCCCAACACTGAAGCCATATTAATTGACCCCACCAGGGTACGGAGTCGGGCTCAGCCACCACTGACAACCCCCGGACTAGTCGGGCCCGGCACCGGGTGTCCCATAGCCCTGGGGTGGGCGAGTCATTACATCACCATCCACCGCAACAGAGAGACTTTCCGCAGCAGCGGCTGATAACTGGCCGCACACCACATGCACTGAGCAGAGCTGGGAGAAGATCAGGCCGAATGTAATCCTGCCTTTATGTGTAGCAGAGTTAGTAAATTGTGAAAGGCCAAGAGAGCATTTTAGAGATAAGAGATGATGGCAAAGTGATCAATGAACTGACGGTGGGGTTTGAAGGGCAATACACAATTGTCACTCTCAGGGAGAAGAGCCTGTAACGTTTGACAGTGTGGATCTCAAAAGAAGGAAAGCTAAGTCAGTGTATAGGGGGATAACTTGAAAAGCGCAATTTGTTGAGTGCAGCAGACCAACACCTCCACCTGGTCTGTTCTCAGGTCTGGCAGTATGTGAAAATTGTAGGCCACCGTACGAGAGAGCAGCAGTGGTGTCCGACTGTGTATTAAGGTCTTTTAGTAAAAGCTAGGAGTTTAGGGGAATTAGACAGGAAAAAGTCATGGATGAAGGAGAGTTTGTCATATGCTGACCATTAGTTCCAGAGGGCACAGTTAAAAGAGACGGAAGTCATGCAAAGAATACTAACCCCTTCACGACTGGCCGATTTGGTGCTTTCCGTTTTTTTTCACCATTCTTTCGAGAGACATAACTTTTTTATTTTTCAGTCAATATGGTCATGTGAGGGCTCATTTTTTGCGGAACAAGCTGTACTTTTAACTGAAACCATGAGTTTTACCATATAGTGTACTGGAAAATGGCAAAAAAATTCCAAATGCAGGAAAATTGCAAAAAAGTGCGATAGCGCTATTCTTTTTGAGATATTTTATTCACCGTGTTCCCTATATGGTAAAACTGATTTGTCACTGTGATGTCTAAGGTCAGTGTGAGTTCGTAGACACCAAACATTTATAGGTTTACTTTTATCTAAGGGGTTAAAAAAAATCAGACGTTTGTCCGAAAAAAGTGGCATACCTTTACGCCATAATCCGTGATCCATAGCGTTCTCAATTTTCGCTTTTTATGGCTTAGTGATGGCTTCCTTTTTGGGTCTCAAGCTGATGTTTTTAACGGTACCATTTTTGTGCAGATGCTACATTTTGATTGTCTGTTTTTGCATTTAGCGCAAAATTTGTGGAGACCAAAAAACGTAATTTTGGCGTTTGGAATTTTTTTGCCGTTACAACATTTACCGATCAGATTAATTGATTTTATATTTTGATAGATCGGGCATTTCTGAACGCGGCGATACCAAATATGTGTATATTTTTTATTTTTTTAACCCTTTAATTTTCAATGCGGCGAAAGGGGGGTGACTTGTACTGTTAAGTTTTTTTTAATTTTTTAAAACTTTTTATAAACTTTTTTTTTTATTTTACTAGGTCCCCTAGGGGACTATATGGATCAGGAATCTGATCGCTCTGCCATATCTGCTGATCACAGCTACACAGCTGTGAACAGCAGATATGCTCATTTCCTATCTCACCCAGTTCTTGGCCGTGTGAAACAGTAAGTGAGTCATGTGAGCTACAGGAGTCATCACATGACCCTGTGCTACCATGACAACCACCGAAAGTCACGTGATTACGTCACGTGACTTCCAGTATCGGCGGTATGTAAACGTTTACCGTGCTCGCAATTATAATGGCACTGTCACTTATTGACAGCGCCATTTAAAGGGTTAAACGGCACGGGCGGATAACGATTCCGCTCATGCCTTGCAGGCACACATCTCAGCTTTATAAATCAGCTGAGATGTACACCAATCTACCACTGCTGCCGGAGGCAGCAGCGAGAGATTGACTCTATGACCGCTAGGACGTAATTTTACCGCCCGCAGTCATTAAGTGGTTAAACTTACTATTACAAATAGGACCTGGGTAAGAGGAGACTAGAGAGAGTGAGCAGATAGTTAAGTGATTTGTGTGAGTGCCTCTTGTGTTGTATGGTGGGAGTGAATGGATCTTTATTGTATATGAATGTGAAAGAGCATGAGAGCCATACATAGGAGAGGGGAGGAGAGAGGGGCTGATGTAGATGGAGTGCATAGTGTGTGAAAGGGCAGTAGATATGAGGGATTCATGCAGCTAGAAAATAAATAATTCAAATACATATGGTGAAAACTTTTAGCAGTACACATGAAAGGGAAACAAGTTTGTTTTATTGTCTTGCATGACTTACCTGTGTCCTGTCCTGTCTAACTGCCATATTTAACTTCAGGGCACTTATAGTCATCTGGCAGTTTGATAAAATCTGCACAATTGCCTTCCCCTTAGCCCTGTCTAAATATATTCAAAAGTTTGTTCTTAGATCCAGGTCTAATTTAACTTAAGAATCAATCAACTAACTTAAAGCCTGCTTTACACCTTACGATCCAGCATACGATATCGTATGCGATCGTACCCACCCCCATCGTATGTGCGGCACGTTTAATTTGGTGAACGTGTCGCACAAATGAATAACCCCTCGTCACACGTACTTACCCGTCCATACGACCTCGATGTGGGAGGGATGTTCGGCGTCACATCGACGTCACGCGGCAGCCGGCCAATAGAAGCGAAGGGGCGGAGATGAGCGTGACGTAAACATCCCACCCACCTCCTTCCTTCTGCATTGCCAGTGGGAGCCGCAGGACATAGGTAAGATCTGTTCATCGTTCCCGGGGTGTCACACAATGCGATGTGTGCTACCCCGGGTACGATGAACAACCTGACGTTCAATTTTTAGGAATTGAACGACGTGCATGCGATGAACGTTTTACCGTTCAATCGCAATCGCACGTAGCTGTTACATGCTACAATACAATGTAACTTACGATGCCGGATGTGCGTCACTTACGACGTGACCCCGCCGACACATCGTAAGATATACTGTAGCGTGTAAAGCGCCCTTAAGACAACAGGAGGAAATAAGCTAAAAAATAAATCCCAAACAAACAAGCTTGACGCTAATGTCGCAGGCGGAGGGGCCGCGCTCGCTACGCTCGGGTCCGGGGCTGATGCTGCTTGGTGGCTCGAGCGGTGGGCCGGACCTGGGGACTCGAGCAGTGCTCCTCGCCCACGAGTGAAAAGGGGGTGGTTTGTTTGGGGAGATAGTTTGTGACGCCACCCACGGGTCGTGGTGATAATGGGCACCACCGCTGATGGTGACGGGGATCCCGGGAGCGATGGCAGGGAGCAGCTAGGATGTTGAGTCCCCCTCCATGGGTAGGGGTTGGTAATCCCGGGGCCCGGTGGTGAATGAATTGGAGGGCTGCTGGGCGCAGTGCTGCGGTGCGATGCCTGATGGCACTATTGTACTCACAAGTAAACCACACAGAGTCACTGGTAAACTAGAAACTGCCGGAGTCCACAGCCTTCGGTGCGGAGGGTGTTTGGGGTCCCACACGCAGTACAGCAGGATCCTGTTCTTGTTTTGCAGCCAGACGCTTCTTTCTCCTTCCCCAGTCGGCAACGGGGAGCCCACTCCCCCTGCAGTGATCCGGGTCGCCCCTTGATGCCGGCGGTCCACTACCCTGCCCCGGCCACCTCGAGCCCCTTCCTCACTCTTCCCTTCCTTATAGCAGCCAGGAGCTCTCCTCCCCTAGTCTGCTCTCTTCACACTCCAAACTCACTCTCCCCCAGCCCCTCCCCTCCTGCTCTGTTTAGCTCTTACACTGGGGGGGGGGGTCTGTCCTGCTGCAGCTGCACTGGTGTGGGATCAGGTTACCAAGGAGGAGAATGGCCTGTACTTTGCTGGATTTATGCAGGCTCTGTGACACCCTGGTTTTGCCAGGGCGTCACACTAAGGCTACTTTCACACATCCGGTTTGAGCAGTGCGGCTCAATCCGGCTGTGAAACCTATGCAACGGATGCGGCGAAAACACCGCATCCTTTGCATAAGTTTTTACATGCGGCCCGTCCATTTTTTTCCGGTTGCGGCATGCTACTGAGCATGCGCAGTGGAAGAAACCGCATGCGGCGGCCGGATGCGTTTTTTTCCGCATTGCGCCGCATCCGGCGTCCATAGGCATGCATTGAAAAATGCGCGGCAGCGGCCGGATGCGGCACGATGCGGTTTTTTTTTGCAGGAGCAAAAACCGTGCCAGGGAACGTTCCATCCGGCCGTGGCATCGGCTAAATCTGCCGCATGCGGCGAAAACCAGACCGAACGCAAGGCCATGCGGCACAATACGGCACTAATGTAAGTCTATGCAAAAAAACCCGCAACCGGCGGCAAAAAAAAACGGTTGCGGTTTTTCTGCAGAGCGCCATATTGTGCCGCAGAGCAAAAACTGAATGTGTGAAAGTAGCCTAACATGGATCATAAAATCTTTGAACAAGTGAGATGACCTTACAGCATCATGGAACAAACTCAGTAGGATGAATGAAATACAGTCAGGGCCAGAAATATTTGGACAGTGACACAAGTTTTGTTATTTTAGCTGTTTACAAAAACATGTTCAGAAATACAATTATATATATAATATGGGCTGAAAGTGCACACTCCCAGCTGCAATATGAGAGTTTTCACATCCAAATCGGAGAAAGGGTTTAGGAATCATAGCTCTGTAATGCATAGCCTCCTCTTTTTCAAGGGACCAAAAGTAATTGGACAAGGGACTCTAAGGGCTGCAATTAACTCTGAAGGCGTCTCCCTCGTTAACCTGTAATCAATGAAGTAGTTAAAAGGTCTGGGGTCGATTACAGATGTGTGGTTTTGCATTTGGAAGTTGTTGCTGTGACCAGACAACATGCGGTCTAAGGAACTCTCAATTGAGGTGAAGCAGAACATCCTGAGGCTGAAAAAAAAGAAAAAATCCATCAGAGAGATAGCAGACATGCTTGGAGTACCAAAATCAACAGTCGGGTACATTCTGAGAAAAAAGGAATTGACTGGTGAGCTTGGGAACTCAAAAAGGCCTGGGCGTCCACGGATGACAACAGTGGTGGATGATCGCCGCATACTTTCTTTGGTGAAGAAGAACCCGTTCACAACATCAACTGAAGTCCAGAACACTCTCAGTGAAGTAGGTGTATCTGTCTCTAAGTCAACAGTAAAGAGAAGACTCCATGAAAGTAAATACAAAGGGTTGACATCTAGATGCAAACCATTCATCAATTCCAAAAATAGACAGGCCAGAGTTAAATTTGCTGAAAAACACCTCATGAAGCCAGCTCAGTTCTGGAAAAGTATTCTATGGACAGATGAGACAAAGATCAACCTGTACCAGAATGATGGGAAGAAAAAAGTTTGGAGAAGAAAGGGAACGGCACATGATCCAAGGCACACCACATCCTCTGTAAAACATGGTGGAGGCAACGTGATGGCATGGGCATGCATGGCTTTCAATGGCACTGGGTCACTTGTGTTTATTGATGACATAACAGCAGACAAGAGTAGCCAGATGAATTCTGAAGTGTACCGGGATATACTTTCAGCCCAGATTCAACCAAATGCCGCAAAGTTGATCGGACGGCGCTTCATAGTACAGATGGACAATGACCCCAAGCATTCAGCCAAAGCTACCCAGGAGTTCATGAGTGCAAAAAAGTGGAACATTCTGCAATGGCCAAGTCAATCACCAGATCTTAACCCAATTGAGCATGCATTTCACTTGCTCAAATCCAGACTTAAGACGGAAAGACCCACAAACAAGCAAGACCTGAAGGCTGCGGCTGTAAAGGCCTGGCAAAGCATTAAGAAGGAGGAAACCCAGCGTTTGGTGATGTCCATGGGTTCCAGACTTAAGGCAGTGATTGCCTCCAAAGGATTAGCAACAAAATATTGAAAATAAAAATATTTTGTTTGGGTTTGGTTTATTTGTCCAATTACTTTTGACCTCCTAAAATGTGGAGAGTTTGTAAAGAAATGTGTACAATTCCTACAATTTCTATCAGATATTTTTGTTCAAGCCTTCAAATTAAACGTTACAATCTGCACTTGAATTCTGTTGTAGAGGTTTCATTTCAAATCCAATGTGGTGGCATGCAGAGCCCAACTCGCGAAAATTGTGTCACTGTCCAAATATTTCTGGACCTAACTGTACATACTATGGAATCAGGCTGGAAAGATGGGTTAATCACAATAAATGAATAAAATGGTGCAATGTTATTTTTTTTTTGCAAATCACAAATCAAATATCAAATAGTTTGCATTTATCTGAAATCACAAATTTCAGAAAATGTGTCTTAAACTTGAGCCTCCATGAATCGATCTGCTCAACTCTTTTACCTTTCTTGGCTTGTGGAGGAACCCGAGCTCTTATCATGTGGAAATATAATCACAATATTATTGGTAGGTGATATAAATTATCCATATAAATATTTCAAAAGCATGTTCAAAAGGTTGTTGCAAACAAATATGTTTCAATAAAAAGGAAGAGACAAGATAAACCAACATATATGAAATACGCATCCAAAATAGATTTAGAAAAAGATAGAAAAAGAGAAAAACATTTGTCTTTATTTATAAAGTTAGAACACGATTAGTTACAAACAAAACCAGATATTATATTATTTATAAACACTAAAAAAGTACAAAAAAGTGTTCAGAAAGAATTATAATAAATTCATCATGCTACCACATAGACAAATATACGCTCCTCAACAATCAAATTGCACCAGTAAAATGGAATTATGGAAATCACAGAAGGGATAAACATGTTACTAATCTGTAACATGAAAAAATGGAAAACAGTTCAAAACATCTTGATATATTATGAGCCCCACATGCAGAAACCCCTTCACTTACAGCCTTGTCTGCTATTAGTGAGGTTATTAAAGTTTGTTTGTGGAAGGTTCTGTCGTGCCGAGCCCATGACAGCTAGATTTGCTCGATGGGAAGATGCTGCAGGTCATGATAGCACAGTTAGGCTATACATTCTGCTCACAATAGTGTAATTATAAATGCAAACAGTTGCACACTGAAAAAAGCCAAAAATGTACTAGGGAAAATATGGCACTGCATTACTGCAAAAGAGAGATATTTAGTTTATGTATTGGCCAATGCATGTAAGCCCGGCAACCAACGGCAAGGTATATCTCTGTAATCCGGGAACCTAACTTAAATGCCACTATCTAGGTTAAAAACATCCATATCTGGGAAAAATGCCACTATTTGGACTGCAAACCTCCATGTATGGGCAGCTAGGCTCCTGCTATAATGGTTATGAACAGCCAGGTCTTAGGGCGGAGTGCTCAGTCAGAAAAAGACTCACTAGAAATATCAAAAAACTGATTTGCATTTATAGTTACTATGTTTTTTCAGTTAGCACCTGTTCACATTTGTTGGATGTGCGGTCAGTTTTTTGATATTCACAGTAGTGTAATGACTGGAGGTCTGTTAGGGATCCAGTAAGTCACGAGACAGAGATGCAGGCAGAAAGTTATCCAACTGAATTTTACTGAAAGGGTTGGGGGGAGGGTAAGTAAGGTATAGACAACAGAATGCAGAGTCTACCCTCCAAATGACCACAGTGGTACTGTACAATGAGATATACTCCTTGGTCAGTGTGGCTGCCTCAAAGTTCCCCAAATTATGTTTAATAGCAAACGTGGAACAAATTTACCTAACCGTCTTCAGGCTGGAACAACTAACACAGCAATAAGGGGTGTAAATCATATCAGTGTGACTGCAGGGGAACCTTTGAGACTCCACACCAACTTACAACTTATCTGCCTAAATTGTAACACAACACATAAACAGAGACACCGTATATGCGCATATACATAATCAATTGGGTATAACCAGGTATAACAGCACCGAAGGAACCGTACTGCCTGGCAGAGTCTGTCACAGGTCTGTGAAGAGTCCGGGCCTAAGCCGCTTTACGGGGTCTTTGCCAAACAGGGGGTAAATTCAAACGTCCACCAATGGATATGTCCTCTCTGTTCCTCAGTGTTTTAGGGCCTCAGGCCGTGCCTCTCACGGTTCTGTAGGCCCCAAGTTAACAGTCCTCCACTTGGTTGTCGTCTCTTACAGGGGTCACCTGGTATCCTTAGCAGGGAAAAGGCTTCTCCTCACCCTTGGGTGTCAGGGGGACATCTCTGCGAACAACTGGCCTTCACATTAGTAAGAACTACAGACCACAATTCACGGAGCTCATGACAACAGCTCTCCACTGTCCTCTCAATCTCTGTCCCCTGGACTTGTCTCCCCACATATTGTACACGCTGCTCCCTTTTCCTCTGGCTCCTCCTTCCAGGAGTCGTGAATCTCTAGGTCATGTGCCCTCTTCGCAGCTGGTGAGTCACTTACAGGGAGACAGCACTGATCAGGCATTGTATCACAGCTGGTAGTATTCTCCACACTGTCACAGTAGCATGAGTAACATACTGCCTGGCTTCATGTTGAAAAGCAGCTACTGGGACCCTTTGTAGAAATTGTTATACCACTGATTCTGCAACCAAATTAATGTAACCCCAAGTGGTTACTGTACGTACAATGAAGACAAGAGGTGTCCAGTACACTATCATATTTAATGCCACACCCCATTATAATCCCAGGAGTATGACTGTTATCATAGTCTGTAATGAAGGCTTCTTCGTGGCATTGCCCACGTGGTCTCATCAGATTCAAAAAATGGCACCTTTCCATTTTGTACAATTTTGAAATTCGACATCACATACTAAGCCTAAGGTGTTTGCACAACTTTGGGCCACAAGCCATACAGTCAGTTATAAGTGTTGATTAACCTAATACCTCTGAAAAGCTATCATGGTCAAAAGAAAGGCAGGAATGAAGTCTTGAAGGGAGATCTATCTTCTTCAGCAATGATTCTTGTTTTTGCCTTGGATAGGCGGATATTTGTCTGGAGACCATGTTGTCAACACTATGAAGAGGTGTAAAGAAGAGCACATGAAAATATCCAAATAGACATTTTTCAATACGACAACACCATACCATGTTCCTTGGGCTACTGTGAGGAACTTGAAAAACCTCACTGTGTAATTGTTGCTGCTCGGACCAACAAAAGCCACTGACTACACAGCTGTCAAAGTGCAAAGAAAACAGCTAAAACTGGGTCCATGGATAAAATCTTAATTCATTCTTTATTCAAATGATTCTTAATCTTTATTCCAAAGTTGTATTCATATTAAAATTCAACTGGTCTTATATTGCCATCTTGGAATTTTAATATGAATACAACATTTGAAAAAAGCTTGAAGATTTTATCCATTGACCTTGTTACAGCTGTTTTCTTTGCAATGTGTGCCGCCCCGTGGAAGCAGCCGACCTGCTCGGATCCGGGTTCGCTGTGGCTCGAGGGTCTCCGGACCTGGGGATCGTGCGGCCACTCAAATGTAAAGGGGATATTTACAGGGGAGTTGATGTATAGTTCATGACGCCACCTGTGGTGTACGGTAATTTGGGGAGTACTGCCGCTGCCGTTGGGAGTACCCGGGGTGATGAGGTGGAGCAGCAAGGTGTTGTAACCCTCCACGGGTAGGGGGATGCCCCGGGACTCGGTGTACGGGTGCCGTGGGCTGCAGGGGTCACTCTCGTACTCACTCGGTTCATAAGCAGACGCTGACAACCAGGTAAACCAAGTCTCTGGGTACCGCTACGGCTGACGGGAGCTCATTCCCAATGGTGCTGCCTGGTGATCCGTGACCTGCCTCCTGGTACTTAGTTTGATTTCAACTTGATGGCCCGGTAGCATGGAACTATCCAGGCCCCGCTCCCTACTATGGCTAAGTATGGAAGTTTGCTCTCAGGGATCACACCTGGGATTTTCTGGACCGTTTTGGATTTGGAAAGTCTTATTCCCCTTGTTGCGCTAATGCCCCGATTCTGGAGTGGGTGAGAAAAGATCATAAAGGCTCCATTTTCTTCAGGTAAATTATTCAGGTTGCCTGAAGCTACTCCCCGATCTAGGGTCCATGTACCCTGTCGTGCCTTCGGTCCCGGACCGGTGATAGTGCTAGGCTGCCGGCTGTCCTCCTTGACAGGTCCAAGCACCTCGCCACAATCCCCTGCGACTGGGGGTCCGACTCCTCTAGGCCCAGACCACCGTCTGCAACCTAGACAGTTACTTCAGGAGTCACCACTCCCGACTTCCTCTGAGCTCCTCACAGCTCGAGGACTACTTCCCAACCTCTCTCCTCTACACACACTTCTACTCTGACTAAACTCCTCACCTCCCCTCCCTGACCCCCCAGGTGGGCAACTCTATTCCACTTAAGCCGTCCACTGGTGTGTCTGGTGGGTGTGGTGCAGTGTGTATCTAGGATTTGATTTGCTGTTGGAGGCAACACCATTTAGTTAGGGACCCAGAACCAAGAGGGAGGTGGAATACTGCACGGAAGGGCAGCTTGTGCAGTACCCTGTGACGACCTGATGGTCCAGGGGCATCTCACCTGCATGCCCTAAAATTGCTACTTTGGCCTGCAGCACCTCTGGACTTGCCTTGGGTATTACTGTTGGCAAGAGGAAATAGGGCTACCAGCAGAGGATCTTGATGATTTGCTGCCCAAATACATTCAGAATGGCAAAACAGTCTTCAGACAACCTTTAATAACTTAATTAACTGCAGTTAAGGTGCATAAGTGTAGGGATTACTGTGTGTGGTGCTATCACATAAAAAAAGTTTAAAGTGGTGAATACCACAAGAGTAAAATAGATAGGGTATGTAACATTGGACAGTTATGGAAAAGAGTTCCAAGGCAGTCCGTGTGGCCAGACAGCAGATGTCAACTCCATCTATTAGATTAGGGGAGTTCTTAGTGTACCATCCCGGGGCTCGGCTGGCTGCCGAGCCGCTCGGATCCATGCTCGTCGGTGGGTGGCTCGAGCTCCTCACGGACCCGGGGGTCACGTCGCTCTGAAAGGGGTTTGGCGCTACACGTATGGACTTCGGTGGGGAGGTCCACGGCCGGAGCCATGGTTGTTTGTAGGGGATTTGAGTTTGTGACGCCACCCACGGGTTGTGGTGAATGGATGGACACCACCGCTGCTGTTGACTAGGCTCCCGGGGACGGTGTTGCGCAGCTTGGTGTTGACCCCTCCGTGGGTAGGGGGAATGATGGTCCCGGGGGCCCGAGGGAAGGTGCTGAGGCGGGGAAATGGATGAGTGCTGGGGTGTCGGTGCGGTGCGCGGCCCGGAGGCACTGTTGTACTCACTATTACAAACACGCTTGAGTCTCTGGTAAACCAAACAAGATGGTGAACGGTGCCCGCAGCCGGCTGCAGTTTTCCCCTTAACAGGTTGAAGGTTTCCGCCTTTCTCCTGTACCTTACTTATGTTGAAAACGTCGATTCCTATGCCTGAGCAACGGTAGTCCACTCCCCGGCTTGGTATGTGCCGGGAGAGCCCTCTTTGCCCGCAGACGCTGGCCCCTCGGGTCTCTATGCCTGGGCGGTGGTGTTACCCTAATGGTTGGGCTGTTGTCTTCAGTCGGGTCTTAGGTGGGATAGGTCCTAAAGTCCAGTCCTCAATCAGTTGATTTGACTCAGCCCGGTTGTTTCTGGGCCTCGTACTGGGTCTGAGTACCCCTCCTGGTGCTCTGGTTTCCAATTGGTTCCCCGGTTCGGTACCGGCGGGTCACTGCCCGTCCTCGGTCCCTACGGTTCCACCGGCTGTAATCCCAGCTCCTGCAGGCGGCCACCACCGTCTGCCTCCTTGCCAGAGGTGACTGGGCTCCAACCCAGACACCTGTGTAGACTATGGCAGACCTAGGCACAGGTCTGCCCTTGAACTTCACTCTACTCCACTTCACTGTCAAGACTAGACTAGTCTACTATTTTTCCCACCTCGGGGGCCTGTGAACTTCTCAGTGGGCGGAGCCAACCGCCTGGCTCCACCCCCTGGTGTGAACATCAAACACGGAGGGAGGTGACAATGGTTTTGTAGTTTGGCTGCTGTCACCTTACTAAAGGGGTGGGGAGGGGGGGGGGCGTGTGTGTGTATGGGACTACCTGTGACAACCTGGCTAGTCCAGGGCGTCACATTAGCTTTTGAACTTCCATATGACCTAATTATATATTTTTTAAAATATATATGCATACGTTCATGTTGGCACAAATTGTTTTTTCAGCTGCTATCCATCCTTTCATAAAAATCTGCATCCAGTGCTGGTCAGCATAGCTATCTGTCTCCTGAATGTCAGAAATGAGTGCATCCGAGGCAGAAATCCCCTAATAATACTAAATAATACATTCCTTCAGTACGGAGATGAGAGCTTCACTTTACAGGAGAGGACACAAATGCTGATCTAAGACATCGGTAAGGCTATTATTCCTGTCCTGGAGGTAAGGCTATATGATTCACGTCTTGCTATTTTACCTTGTCAGATTTCTCATTTACTAAAGGGGGCTTTACACGCTGCGACATCGCTAATGCGGAGTCGTTGGGGTCACGGAATTTGTGACGCACATCTGGCCGCATTAGCGATGTTGCTGCGTGTGACACCGATGAGCGATTTTGCATCGTTGCAAAAACGTGCAAAATCGCTCATCGGTGACATGGGGGTCCATTCTCGATTATCGTTACTGCAGCAGTAACAATGTAGTTCGTCGCTCCTGCGGCAGCACACATCGCTATATGTGACGCCGCAGGAACGAGGAAGCTTTCCTTACCTGCCTCCCGGCCGCTATGAGGAAGGAAGCAGGTGGGCGGGATGTTACGTCCTTTCATCTCCGCCCCTCCGTTTCTATTGGGCGGCGGTTCAGTGACGCTGCAGTGACGTCGCTGTGACGCTGAACGAACCGCCCCCTTAGAAAGGAGGCGGTTCGCCGGTCACAGCGACGTCGCCGGGCAGGTTAGTATGTGTGACGGGTCTGGGCGATGTTGTGGGGCACGGGCAGCGATTTGCCCGTGTCGCGCAACAGATGGGGACGGGTACCCACGCTAGCGATATCGGGACCGATATCGCAGTGTGTAAAGTAGCCTTAAATTTACTATGGGGACAATTAAATGGAGAATAGAAAGTACTGGGGATTATACATTTTTAAGTTTATTAAGTGACTGAGCATTATGTTCTCTTTGCTGCATATTTTGCTGTGTCATCAAAGACAAACTTTTTAAATCTGTATATTAAAACATATTTGCATGTAATCTAAAAATGTTTTTTTTTGTAAACCTTGTGGTCCCCATAAAAGCACGGAGACTTGTCTGATAATGGTCTGGGTGTCGGATCAAACTTGGTAGTGTACGTCTATGGATCTATGAAAAAAATCGGACACCACTCGGGTGCCATGCATGTGCAGTCGGTTTTTCTCGCATTGGTAGAAGGTTTAGAAAACTCCATCTGTTTTTTTTTATTTTTTTATCTGAAAATAACTGATGAAACAGACACTGTCCAAACTCTTATCAAAAGCATTAACAGAACTTGGGCCATTTTGTGCGTCCAAGTAAAATCACTGTTGTGTGAATCAGCTAGTTTCAGTAGAGTGTCATCAGAGTGTGAGGAAAAAAAACAGTTTCTCTACCTTCCCCTATCGATATGAAGAGGAGGGCGACCTCCAGGCCGAGGGTCCTCTGCATTATTGCTCCATTAAAGCTGTGTCTGTGACCTGCCCCTACCGGGGTGTCTAGCACTTACTGCAGCATTCAGAGTCACCTCCATCACCCAGATACCGGTCCCCGTCGGAGATGTAGCAGGGCCACACATGACGCACAGAGTCTTTCTTATATAACTGTCAACAGGAATGGTTTTATTCTTGGTGCAAGTTCAACAGGACAGAGATGGCCTTTAACGTTCTGCTGCCGCTGTTTCCTGGGGATACTCTTGCTTTTAGCCCTTGCTCTGGGTATTAGCCCTCCAGCAGCCGAGACTACTCTGTAATTCTTCCCTGTTACTTGTCTTTGCAGCAACCAAGTCCAAAACATGACCCCGGATGGCCCTTCTAGCTCCAGACCAGTACAAGGATCCACTGGCAGTGCTCTACCCCGACGTCCTAAGGATCCTGGGATGCTCTCTAGCCCAATCCTCCAGGCGAGCCTTATGTTCTGGACACAAGGGAGGTTTCCTCCCGGATCCTGGACAGGCCCAAGCTACAAGGCTCCGTCCGTACTCCTGGAACCACTCTGCAGAACTCCCCTCGCTTTCTGGTCTCTCTGCCTAACCAATCCTCTGCTCCACCCTCTGTCTCTACAGCGGGCTTTACACACAGCGATGTCGCTGGTGAAAGCACCCGCCCCCGTCTGTTGTGCGTCATGGGCAAATCGCTGCCGGTGGCGCACAACATCGCTTACACCCATCACACATACTTACCTGCCTAGAGATGTCGCTGTGGCCGGCGAACCGCCTCCTTTCTAAGGGGGCGGTTTGTTCGCCATCACAGCGGCGTCACTAAGCGGCCGCCCAATTAAAGCGGATGGGTAGAGATGAGCGGCCGTAACATCCCGCCCACCTCCTTCCTTCCTCATTGCGGGCGGCCGCAGGTACGGTGATGTTCCTCGTTCCTCCGGTGTCACACATAGCGATGTGTGCTGCCGCAGGAACGACGAACAATCTGCGTCCTGCAACAGCAACGATAATCGGGATAGGAACGACTGGTCAACGATCAACGATTAGTTAAGTAATTTTGATCATTAACGGTCGTTCCTGCGTTTCACACGCAACAACATTGCTAACGAGGCCGGATGTGCGTCACGAATTCTGTGACCCTCAACGACATCTTGTTAGCGATGTCGTTGCGTGTAAAGCCTGCTTAAGTCTTCTAAGTTACCAACTGTATAAAGGCTGCTTTACACGTTTCAATTTCTCGTGCGATCGCACCCGCCCCCATCGTTTGTGCGGCACGGGCAATTTGTTGCCCGTGTCGCACAATGCTGTAACCCCCCGTCACACGTACTTACCTTCCAAATGACCTCACTGTGGGCGGCGAACATCCACTTCCTGAAGGGGGAGGGACGTTCGGCGTCACAGCGACGTCACACAGAGGCCGAACAATAGAAGAAGAGGGGAGGAGATGAGCGGGACATAAACATCCCACCCACCTCCTTGCTTCCGCATTGGCGGCGGGACGCAGGTAAGCTGTAGTTCATCATTCCCGGGGTGTCACACGGAGCGATGTGAGCTGCCTCGGGAACAATGAACAACCGGACGTTCGATTTTTTGAAAATGAGCGACGTGTCAACGATGTACGAGAAGGTGAGTAGTTCTGCTCGTTCACCGTTGCACGTAGCTGTCACACGCTAGGATATCACTAACGATGCTGGATGTGCGTCACTTACGACGTGACCCCGACGACATCTCGTTAGATGTATCGTAGCGTGTAAAGCCCGCTTAAGGCTCAAGGCCTGCCAGCTCCTATCTACTGCTGTACTAACCAACTATATATCTACCTCTTACATCCCCTCCTGCACTCTGGGTCCCTACGTTACAATAAATCTTAACCTAAAACTTTCTTTATTGTTAATACCTGATACTTCTATATATGTTGTACATGACTCCCAAAACTGTGCCTCCTGCCTGACACAGCTCGTTGGGCCAACACATATTATACATATTATTTCATACATTACACATTACTCTAAAACGCACACTAGTAATAAAATCGATATTCAGTAGAACACTATAGCCTATCGGCCGCTAGATGACATCGACTGCTGTGCTGCTTCGGCTCTGCTACATCGCCAGCAGCTGCACTAATTTATTGTGATATTATGAAGATTGTCTGAAGGAAGCGGTACTCAGTTTGGTAAAACTATACCTATATTGATGCATCTTCATTAAAAAGTCACGGACTGACCAACGATGGCCATTTTGCGCTGATTGTCGTCCGGTTTGCAGCTCCTGCTCCCCTTCTCTCTCTCCCTTTGCTATGTTGGTTAGTCCATGACTGTTTTTAATGACGATGCATCCCTAAAGGTATTATTTTACTGGAGTGCCACTTCCTTCAGACAATCTTTAGCCATATGTTCCTCCTACACAGGAATATTGAAGCTGAGCACCGCTTATTGCATTGGAGCGTTCATCAGGATCCATATGGAGTGGTGAGTTTTGCACTTTTGCCCTATAGTTTGGTACCATGTTTATATGCTTTTTTCTGTTGGAATTATCACATTATGAGTTATCTCACTTTATATTCATCTGCAGATTAAAAAGTATGAAGTGTATGAAGAACCTTCCGAAACACAAGGGACTAATCATTCTTATAGAAATATTCCAGTAATTCAATATACAGTCGGATGAATGAGCGGGAGCAGTTGATGGAACGACCATGTTCTTCTGCGTGGTCTGATAATAAGAACAGAATAAAATGTCAATGAATTCAGCGAGGAGACAGGCACTTTGTTTCAATCATGAAAAGAGCAGAATCCGGTGACATCGCACCCCTGGCTGATGATAACCAGAACAGGTCTCTCATGTGTCTTCCGTTTGTCTGATATATCGCCCCCGAAGCCAAGGCTGGAAAAGCATAGACTTCATCATTGGTAAATTTGACATTTTCTTGTTGTCTTCTCTGCTGATTTCACGGCTATTATTAGCATTGTGTGAAATTCTCTTTTTCAAACTTTTTTTTTTTTCTGTGTAAAGGCCCTGTCACACACAGAGATAAATCTGCGGCAGATCTGTGGTTGCAGTGAAATTGTGGACAATCAGTGCCAGGTTTGTGGCTGTGTACAAATGGAACAATATGTTCATGATTTCACTGCAACCACAGATCTGCCAAAGATTTATCTCTGTGTGTGACGGGGCCTTTAAGCCCGCTTTACACGCTGCAATGTATCTTACAATGTGGCGGCGGGGTCACGTCGTAAGTGACGCACATCCGGCATTGTAAGTACATTGCAGTGTGTGACAGGTACGTGCGATTGCGATTGAACGAAAATCCGCTCATCGCACGCACGTCGTTCATTCCTCATGAATTGAACATGAGGTTGTTCAATGTTCCCGAGGCAGCACACATTGCAGCGTGTGACACCCCGGGAACATTGAACAGATCTTACCTGCCTCCCGCGGCTCCAGCTGGCTATGCGGAAGGAAAGGGGTGGGCGGGATGTTTACGTCCCACTCATCTCCGCCCCTCCGCTTCTATTGGCCGGCTGCTGTGTGACCTCAATGTGACGCCGAACATCCCTCCCACTCCAGGAAGTGGACGTTCGCCGCCCACATCAAGGTCGTACGGACGGGTAAGTACGTGTGACGGGGGTTAATCGTTTGTGCGGCACGTTCAACAAATTGAACGTGCCACACATACGATGGGGGCGTTGCAAATCGCATACGATATTGTATGCGAAATTGCAACGTGTAAAGCAGGCTTTAGTCTATAAAATGGCAGATATCAATAGTAAGTAAAGAGACCACTGTGCATCAGGCATAACTCCGGCCCCCTCAGGCCACATCATATACAGGACACTAGTTTTACCAAGAATGTCCCTTTAAAAAAGAAAACCTGTTAGCAACAGATTAATAAACCCTGAATAAATACTAATTCACTATGGCATAATCTCCCATGTTCCTGCATGGAGTAAGCATCAGATTTATCTAGGCATCTGAAGTGGAACTATTAATAAGGGCATGTGGTGCCAATCCTGGCAGATTTAGATCTGAAAACAAGAGACATTTTGTGCGTTGCGGTTTCTCTGCTGGAGGCTATACCTTCCATTAACTTCCACACATGGATCCAGCAGATGCTTTTATTATTTGTTCTCAGAACATATTCAGTTTCCAAGTAGACAAATAAAAGAGAAAACAGAAAATAAACTTTTCTCTCTACTTCATAGCAAATCATTGAGTGTCTTTTGCTTCCTGCGGAGAAGCTGCATTACTAGTACTGATGAAATCTCGGGGTTAAAGGGAAGTTATCATCAGAAAATGCCCCGTTACTTAAATCATGTATTATGTGTTAAATGTATCATTTTTAACAACTGGTTCCCCCTTCATGAATGGTAGATATTAGTGGTTGTTGCATCAGTATTTTGCACCTGTGATGTCTTTGCCTTTATTACAGGGGTCTGCTGCATCCTATAGTGCATTAGTATGGAGACCCGGTGTCGTAAATACGGCTGCCTTTTTCCTGTGATGTTATTTTAATTTAATATCAGAACAGAAGTACAATGATTAAAGAATTGGAAATTTACCTGGCTGAACACTATCATTCCTCAGCACCGGACAAATAGTTTGCCTTTCTTTCATTAGTATTTGGTACTATTGCCCTTAAACTCAGGTCAAACACTGGGTGGCATGGTGGCTCAGTGGTTAGCACTGCAGTCTTGCAGCGCTGGGGTCCTGGGTTCAAGGACACCATCTGCAAGGAGTTTGTATGTTCTCCCTGTGTTTGCGTGGGTTTTCTCCGGTTTCCTCCCACACTCCAAAGACATACAGATAGGGACTCTAGATTGCTAATACTGTCCCCATTGGGGCTCACAATGTATGTAAAGCGCTGTGGAATTAATAGCGCTATATAAATGAATAAAATTATTATTATTATTACGTTTTGGATATCCTTCCACAAGCTTCTCACAATAGTTGGTAGGAATTTGGGTCCATACCTTCTGACAGAACTGACCTTTTCAACTTTGCCCATAAATTTTCAATAGGATTGAGATATAATAATAATAATATAATATAGCAGGGTTTTGTGATGGCCACTCCAAAACATTGACTTTGTTATCTTTAAGCCACTTTATAACCAGTTTGGCAGTATGATTCGGGTAATTGTCCATTTAGAAGACCCATTTTCTCCCAAGCTTTAAGTTCCTGACTGATGTCTAGAGATGTTGCTTCAGTATTGCCACATAATCTTCTTTCCTCATGATGCTATTTATTTTGTGAAGTGCACCAGCCCTCCTGCAGCAAAACAACCCTACAATATGATACAGCCACCCCGTGTTTCGCAGTTGGGATGCTGTTCTTAGGCTTCAAAGCTTCTCTCTTTTTCCTCCAAACATAACGATTGTCATTATGGCCAAACAGTTCAGTTTTAGTTTCGTCAAAATGTGGCGCCCTGGACAAGCCAGGTTGTCACAGAACTACACCAAGACACCCCACACCCCGGTTAGGCACACCGAAGCCAAACACAAAATCCTTGTTGCCTTCCTCCAGGGGCTGATGTCCACACCAGGGGGTGGGCCAGGCGGTTGGTCCCGCCCACCGAGGAGTTCACGGTCCTGGAGGCGGGAAAAGGAGAGAGTTGAGATTAGAGTTTTGAAGTGAGAGGAAGTGGTAGAGGAGCAGTCTGAAGGCGGTCCGGGTGTGTGGCCCGGACGGAACAGCAAGGTTGGCAGACAGTGGTGACCGTCTGCAGGAGAGGCTAATTGGAGCAAACCATATGGACCGTGGACGGGCGGTGACCGGGCGGTACCGGATCGGAGAGTAAAGAGAAGCCAGCACCATCTGGCAGGGCTTACGGACCCCGACAAGGTTAGGAGTCGCCGTCAAATTTGTCAAATCCGTTAGCGAAGGGAACCTCCGGGGTTTCCCAGCAGTCAAGACCCGATTGAAAGCAACCGCTCAAACCGTAGAGGGAAACAGTCACCGCCAAGGCTACAGTTCACAGGGCCAGAGCCTGCGGGCAAAAGGGGTTGCCTCAGCATCCATCCAAGCTGGGGAGCGGGTTACCGGTGGGAAGCCATTGGAACCGTAACACAACACAGGTGCAGGGAAAGGCAGTCACCATCAACCTGCCTGGAGGAGAAACACTGCAGCCGTCTGTGGGACCCGTCCATCCAGCCGTTTGTTTTACCGGACACTTTGCATTCGTCATTGGCTGAGTGAGTACCACCGTGCCGTGCGGCACAGCGCTGCCCCCGCGACCCTGCACCTCACTAGGCCCCGTAACCCGCCTGTCATCCCTAAACCCCTCACCGGGCCCCGGGACAACCAAACCCCCTACCCACGGAGGGGAGAACCAACATCCAAGCTGCTCCCTGTCATCGCTCCCGGGATCCCCGTCCAGAGCAGCGGTGGTGTCACCAATCTCACCACAACCGTTGGTTGCGTCACGGACAATATCCCTAAACCCAAACCACCCCCTTTCACTCACGGGCGAGGAACGCCGCTCGAGTCCCCGGGATCCGGCCCACCGCTCGAGCCACCACCAAGCAGCAGCAGCAGCAGTAGCCGGACCCGAGCAGTGGGTGAGCGCAGCGTCCCCTCCTCTGCCCGCGACAAAAACACAGGACATGTCTCCAAAAAATAAGGTCTTTGTTCCTATATGCATTTGCAAACATTAATCTGGTTTTTTTTTTTATGTTTCTTTTGGAGTAATGGCTTCTTCCTAGCTGAGCGGCCTTTCAGCCCATATTCATACAGTACTTGTTTAACTGTGAATAAAGACACAATCTTACCAGCTTCTGCCAGTTAACTAATCAGAAGCGTCCAAACACATGACATCATCATATAGGCTGTTCCATATTGTTTAAAGGCATAGTTCTCTTACTGTATGCAAACTTTTGACTTTGCAGAAAGTAATAAAAATGCCATAAAACATTCTCTCATTATTCTGGCATTCGGCAAATATAAATAATTTTGGTTCCTAATTGACCTAAAATGGGAAAGGTTTATTCTGATGTCATGTCAGATAGTGAGAAAAACATGTAGATGTGTCTTTTTAGATAGTGGATGTAAACTGCTGGTCTCAGCTTCTCAAAAATCTGAGCAGCACAGAATCAGCACTGCGGGTTAAAGGCCTACCAGACATAAAATAGTTTTAGTTGTAGACATGTTAAAAAATAAAGATGATGGCCGCCCTCCAAAAACTGAATGAAAAAAATAATTTTATTAGCCCATATAGTGTGGCGATCTTTCAGTCTATAGGACCATAAGACTTTTGGCATGCAAAAAAAAATAAATAAATATTATATATATACTGTGCATATATATATATATATATATATATTGTGAGGGCCGGGGAGGACTGGTAGGCCCAGGAGGTGGGTCCACTGGACCGAGCACCCCACCTGGAGGGCAGGGTACACGGTAGCTGGAGCACTAGAGTGGCAGGAATGGGAAGAGTCAGGTCACCAGGGTCATGGAGTCCCATAGGACAGTACAGGAACAGGTGCAGGTATCAGGAAGCAAAGACAGGACCAGGTCACTAGGGTCACAGCGTACTTTAAGGCAGTAATACAGGAACAAAAGGACCTGAGCACCTAGCTCACAAGACAAAGCAAAGAAACACAAGCGATGATCAGGCCCCGCCCACATGGAAAGGCCAGTCTTATATACCCAGCACAGCCCCAGGTCATTTCCTGTTGCAGTAGTGCTGGGTCTATAAGACCAGGTGAGTGGGCGCGGCCCGGTCCTATACAGAGGCATCAGTCAGAGTCAGACTCCTGAGACCTGGAAGAGGACTCAGGGGAGCAAGAGCGGGAGCGGCAGGCGTGACCGGTGGACACATGGACCGGACCAGTGAGCAAGGAGCGGTGGTGCGACAGCGAGACTCGACCAGTGAGCAAGGAGCGGTGGTGCGATGGCGAGACTGGACCAGTGAGCACGGAGCAGTGCAATACAGGTGCGACCGGATCAGTGGGCACGGAGCGGTGCCTGGATGGTGAAACCGGCTCAGTAGGTAAGGAGCGCTGCTGGGACACCAGGAGCGTGACATATTTATATATATATATATATTATACATATGCATACAGTGGCATGTAAAACTTTGGGCACCCTGCATGGTTAGTTCCTAGTAGCACTCCCTTTGGCAAGTATCACAGCTTATAAACACTTTTTATCACCAGCGAAGAGTCTTTCAATTGTTGTTTGAGGGATTTTCTTCCATTGCTCCTTGGGAAAGTCTTCCAGTTCTGTGAGATTCCTGGCTTGTCTTGCTCTTTTGAGGTCTAGGCACAGATATTCAATGATATTCAGATCAGGGGATTGTGAAGACCATTGTAAAACCTTTAGCTTGCACCTTTTGTGTTAAGCGGGCTTTACACGCTACAATATATCTTACGATGTGTCGGCGGGGTCACGTCGTAAGTAACGCACATCCGGCATCGTTAGTGATATTGTAGTGTGTGAAGCCTACGTGCGATTGCGATTGAACGAATAAACGTTGATCGCATACACGTCGTTCAAAACCTAAAAATTGAACGTCGGGTTGTTCAATGTTCCCGAGGCAGCACACATCGCAGTGTGTGACACCCCGGGAACGATGAACAGATCTTACCTGCGTCCCGCGGCTCCCGCCGGCTATGCGTAAGGAAGGAGGTGGGCGGGATGTTTACGTCCCGCTCATCTCCGCTTCAATTGGATGGGCTGCCATTTGACGTCGCTTTGACGTCGAACGTCCCTCCCACTCCACGAAGTGGATGTTCGCCGCCCACATCGAGGCCGTATGGTAAGTAAGTACGTGTGAAGACAATTAATCATTTGTGTGACACGGTCAACAAATTGAACGTGCCGCACATACGATGGGGGCGTGTCACATCGCATACGATATCGTATGCTTAATTATAAGGTGTTAAGTAGGCTTTAAGCGGGCTTTACATCGCTCAAGTGATCTCGTTTGGGTCACGGATTTTGTGACGCACACCCGGTCACTTTAGCGATGCCGTTGCGTGTGACACCTATGAGCTATTTTGTATCGTCACAAAAACATGCAAAATCGCTCATCGGTGACATGGGGGTCCATTCTCAAATATCGTTACTGCAGCAGTAACTAAGTTGTTCCTCGTTCCTGCGGCAGTACACATCGCTCTGTGTGACACTGCAGGAATGAGGAACCTCTCCTTACCTGCGTCCCGGCCACAATGCGGAAGGAAAGAGGTGGGCGGGATGTTACGTCCCGCTCATCTCCGCCCCTCCGCTTCTATTGGGCGGCGGTTCAGTGACGCTGCTGTGACGTCGTTGTGACGCTGAACGAACCGCCCCCTTAGAAAGGAGGCAGTTCGCCTGTCACAGCGACGTCGCAGGGAAGGTAAGTCCCTGTGATGGGTCCGGGCGATGTTGTGCGACATGGGCAGCGATTGGCCCGTGTCGCACAACCGATGGGGGCGGGTACGCACGCTGGCGATATCGGTACCGTTATCGCAGTGTGTAAAGCGGCCTTTAGTCTATTGTGGATTTTGACGGGTGTTTAGCATCATTATCCATTTGTAGAAGCCATCCTCTTTTCAACTTCAGCTTTTTTTTACAGAGGTGTTATGTTTCCATCACGAATTTGTTGAAATTTCATTGACTCCATTCTTCCTTCTTCTCTTTTGCATCAGCCCATTTCCTTTTTTGCTAATTTAAAAATGTAAAAGATGATTTTTTTTGTGTGCTTAAAATACAAAAGAAATTTGATATCTTTAACTTTTTGCCTTTTAGAGATTATTTCATCTTGCTTAGAGGAACCACGAGCAGTTCTGGTGTATATTGCTAATCCCTGCCTAACCGTCCCTGTATACACTAGCATACATAAAGAGATCTTTAGAAAAAGTATTTCTAATGATCTTTCATCATATGCTAATGTCGCGGGCGGAGGAGGGGACGCTGCGCTCTCCTACTGCTCGGGTCCGGCCGCTGCTGCTGCTGCTGCTCGGTGGTGGCTTGAGCGGTGGGCCGGATCCCGGGGACTCGAGCGGCGCTCCTCGCCCGTGAGTGATAAGGAGATTTTGATGGTGGGGGTTTTGATTATTGTCCGTGACGCCACCCACGGTTGTGGTGATATTGGTGACACCACCGCTGCTCTAGACGGGGATCCCGGGAGCGGTGACAAGGAGCAGCTTGGTTTTTAGTTCTCCCCTCAGTGGGTAGGGGGTTGGTTGTCCCGGGGCCCGATGATGGGGTAGGGATGGATGGCAGGCGGGTTACGGAGCCTGGCGAGGTGCAGGGTCGTGGAGGCAGCGCTGTGCCGCACGGCACGGTGGTACTCACTCAGCCATTGATGAGGACACAGTTCTCGGTAAAGCACACGGCTGGATGGACGGGTCCCACAGACGGCTGCGGTGTTGTTTTCTCCCGGCAGGTTGATGGTGACTGCCTTTCCCTGCATCTAGATACGGTAGATGGTTCCAATGGGTTCCCACTGGTAACCCGCTCCCCAGCTTGGATATGGGCTGGAGGAGCCCCTTTTGCCCGCAGGCTCTGGCCCTGAGAAACAGTTACCTTGGCGGTGGCGGTGTCTCCCTCACTTTGGTTGGACTGTTGCCTTCTGTCGGGACTTGGCTGTTGGGAAACCCAGGAGGTTCTCTTCACTAACGAATTTGGTGTGAACATCAGCCCCTGGAGGAAGGCAACAAGGGTTTTATATCTGACTTCGGTGTGCCTCCTGGGAGTGTGGGGTGTGTGGATGTTGTGCTCTGTGGCCCCTGGCTTGTCCAGGGCGCCACATTCCCCCTTAGTTAAATGCAGACCGTCCGCGGGCTGCCCGTCCATCACCGGTTTTATTTTCACCAACTGAAAAACAGAAAAACGGTAACACATTACAATTAAAATAACATCTTCCCACATCGGGAGGTTCTCTTAAACGTTACGGTTACGGCTTCCGCTCTCTCCCACCCAAGCAACCTGGCCCTGATGCTGCCCCTAAGCAAACAGGCAGCACCCTTTGACCCCAGTCCAGCACAAGTTGCCCGAGCGGGTTCTGTCCTTTTCAGGGGACCCACGTCCATGGGGAACCCCTGAAACCCCCAGAGGATCGCCACCGGTTCCGGTGGTGGCTGGGCCCCAGCCTGCTCCACTGCGGGCCCTTCCTCCAATCTGCCTCCCCGGAGGCGGTAACGGTAGAAGCCACAACAACATATTTATTTACATGCCACAAGTTTGTGGTTGCCCTGCTAGTTCTCGGGCCTGTTCATAAGGAGTTCCTTATGCAAAATGGTGAAGGGGGTCCCAACGGGGACCAGTTGCCGGCAACGACCGGTTTCAATCACGTTGACAATCAGGTGACATCTCGGTTGATTATTTACTTATCATTTTCAAACTTTCAAACTTTAAACACTGGTGGTCCCAACGGGGACGGTGACAACGGCATTCCGCTGCCCTTTACTCCGACTATTCGGTGTCTGCTGGGGGAGGGGACGCGGTGGACACCCGGGCCTCTTGGCTGCCCCTCAGCTTGGCATCCAGCGCAAACCACCCCCTCTCCCCACAGTGCCGGGTGTACTTCAACCAGGTCGCCCGGCATCAGGTTACGGCCTGGGTGCTCCTCCGGCAGGTGGGCATTAACATCCCGCTGGGCTATGAATACTTCGGCCTCCAGGCCCGGTTCGTATATGAAGCCATAGCTCCGGCGGACATCAAACCGCCTCACCTGCCCTTCATACAGGGGGCCCCGGACACGGAAGGTCACTTGGTGGAGGCTCTCCTTCTCCCGGATTGCACGGGCCACCAACTCCGCCTTCTTCCTTTCCTCGATTTCTGGGCCCAACGGTACCGGCTCCCTATCCCAGTATGGTGCTGCTGCGAGCTCCGGCGCACGGGTCGGGCCCCGCGAGACCTTTTGGACATTGCCCACTTCTGGTGATCTGGGCAGAAGGTCCCGCGGTGACTTGGCCTTGGACGCCGCCTTGCAGCGACAACCCGCCGCAACCTCAGCCGAGGTGTGGGGGATGGGCACAGGGGCTTTCCTCCGCTGGGCCTTCGGCACGGAGCGGTCTGTCGGCTCCGGCTCGGGGAATCTCTCGGGGGATGCCTCCGGTTCAGGCTTCGGGGCTTTCCACGGTAGCACCTCCGGTCGGCTCCGGGCTCCGGCTACAGGTCGGTCCGCCTGGGCGGACATGCGGGGTATCGCTACCGGTTGCGGGGGTAGTGGGCCTAGTGGCGGGAGGCAGCAGGGCGAGGGGGTTCAGACCGGGTCCCGCAGCCGCGATGACCGACCCACTAGGGGTATCGGGGCGTGGGTCACTCACCCTCCCTTCCGCAACTTCCTCCTCGCGTCTCCGCACGGTCGCTATGACCTCCGCCATGTCAGTCTCCCACTCCTCCAAGAGGAGCTGCATTGTGACCTGCAGCCGTTGTTGGAGCTGCGCGGTCCGGATCTCCACCCACGCCGCGGTTCCAGGCGCGGGGGCTACGGTGCTTCGGGACGGCATGTACATCTTGCTGGCGGCATCTCCCAGGAACAAGATGGCCGCAGGGTCCTAGCGTCCCTGCTTTTATAGCCACGCTCACATGCGACCAGCCGCCATTTCGTCCCCCTTAGTCTCTTTTCGGCTCCTCCACTATAGGGGTGGGGTTTTGGCCTTCGCGCCTCCACTACTCGAGGAGACGCTCTAGCGGGAATTTTTCGCGCCCAAGATGGCAGCTTTTCAAATTTTCCGGCCGGACACCTCCGGCGGTCACACAAGGCGCACTTCCACCAGTCAGTAGAATGGTAGGATCCTGTTCGTGACGCCAAGTTGTCGCGGGCGGAGGAGGGGACGCTGCGCTCTCCCACTGCTCGGGTCCGGCCGCTGCTGCTGCCGCTGCTGCTCGGTGGTGGCTCGAGCGGTGGGCCGGATCCCGGGGACTCGAGTGGCGCTCCTCGCCCGTGAGTGAAAAGGGGATTTTGATGGTAGGGGTTTTGAATATTGTCCGTGACGCCACCCACGGTTGTGGTGATATTGGTGACACCACAGCTGCTCTAGACGGGGATCCCGGGAGCGGTGATAGGGAGCGGCTTGGTTGTTAGTTCTCCCCTCCGTGGGTAGGGGGTTGGTTGTCCCGGGGCCCGATGATGGGGTAGGGATGGATGGCAGGCGGGTTACGGAGCCTGGCGAGGTGCAGGGTCGTGGGGGCAGCGCTGTGCCGCACGGCACGGTGGTACTCACTCAGCCAATGATGAGGACACAGTTCTCGATAAAGCACACGGCTGGATGGACGGGTCCCACAGACGGCTGCGGTGTTGTTTTCTCCCGGCAGGTTGATGGTGACTGCCTTTCCCTGCACCTAGATACGGTAGATGGTTCCAATGGGTTCCCACTGGTAACCTGCTCCCCAGCTTGGATATGGGCTGGAGGAACCCCTTTTGCCCGCAGGCTCTGGCCCTGAGAAACGGTTGCCTTGGTGGTGGCGGTGTCTCCCTCACTTTGGTTGGACTGTTGCCTTCTGTCGGGACTTGGCTGTTGGGAAACCCAGGAGGTTCTCTTCACTAACGAATTTGGCAAATTCACGGCGACTCCTAGCCTTGCTGGGGTCCGTAAGCCTCTGCCAGATGGTGCTGGCTTCTCTTTGTGTACCGGTCCGGTACCGCCGGGCCACCGCCTGTCCACGGTCCTTACGGTAGACTCCAATCAGCCACTCCTGCAGACAGTCACCACCGTCTGCCAACCTTGCTGATCTGTCCGGGCCACACACCCGGACCAACTTCAGGCTGCTCAACTACCACTTCCTTCTGCTCACTTTCACCTCCAACACTCAACTCCCTGGTTTTCCCGCCTCCAGGACTGTGAACTCCTCGGTGGGCGGGACCAACCGCCTGCCCCACCCCCTGGTGTGAACATCAGCCCCTGGAGGAAGGCAACAAGGGTTTTATGTCTGACTTCGGTGTGCCTGCTGGGAGTGTGGGGTGTGTGGATGTTGTGCTCTGTGGCCCCTAGCTTGTCCAGGGCGCCACACTAATGACTGTGGGGACAAGTCACAAGGGCGCTGCTTCCCTTGCTAATCAACCCCATTAGCATGTTAGTACGCCCCTGAGGGTGTGCTAACATGCTCATGAATGTGCAGCGTCACAGGATGATCTCACTCATTTCTCCGCTGCCATCACCGCCCGACGCTGGATTTCGGCTCAGTGCCCATGACCCCGGATGTTCGGTCTTGCGCACTACTTCAGTTTGAAGCCAGGAAACATACACCCGGCTTTATAGTGCGCATGACCGGAACTCCGGGGTCATGGGCACTGAGTCAAAATCCAGTGTCGGGCGGCGATGGCAGCGAAGAGGAGAGTGAGATCATCCTGTGACGCTGCGTATTCATTAGCATGATAGCACCCCTAAAGGGGCCCACAGGGGCGTACTAACATGCTAATGGGGACGACTGGCAAGGGAAGCAATGCACTTGGGACTAGTCCCTGGCCTCATTAGCATACAGTAAAAGATCTTCAGAAACACTTTTTCTAAAAATCTCTTTATCTATGCTAGTGTATACAGGGACTGTTAGGCAGGGATTAGCAATATGCACCCAGAACTACTCATGGTTCTGGGTGCATATTGCACCTGACAGGTTCCCTTTAACTGTTCAAAATAACTGTTCAAAATTTTGGCCAGTGGTGCCCAAACCTTTGCATGCCACTGTATGTATCATGGACAGTGCAATTAGTGTTCAACAATCTGTCCAATATACTGGCCCTTAATATTTTAATATTTTAAGAATATTCTTTGTCTTAATATTGCAGTTTGTGGAGTCCAGTCATCATGGAACCACATGTGGTATTTGTAACAGATGCCAATCAGTGTCATTGTATTAGGGATGATTAATTGCATCTTCTGTCTTTTTCCAGTTGGTCTTATCCTGTAGAATACTTGTATTTGTGATGCTGCTTTCCAGCTATGATGCTCTATTTATGGCACATTCTCCTGGTTGTTATGGGAACCTGACACCTTTTAATCCTGGCTTCCTATAATCAGGAGTGGTCGCCAAGGTATCGTGCATGATTAGCACTGAGTGTATATATATGTGCACCAAGTGCACATGTACAAGGACTATGTGGAATGATGCATCAGAGGCTGTGGGATGTTTCCAGAGTCTGTCTGGAAATGTATAGGGATGGCTAAAAGCTATGTACACATTTTTTTTTATTGTTCATTTGATTCCTTCAAATGCAAGGTTTAAAGGGAATCTGTCACCAGGTTTTTCCCACCTAATCTGAGAGCAGCATAACATAGGGCAGAGACCTTGATTCCAGCGATGTGTCACTTATTGGGCTGCTTAGTGTAGCTTTAAGAATATCACTGTTTAATCAGCAGTAGATTATCATTAGAGGGCTACTTGGTGTGCTGCAGGTAGTCCAGCATATTCATGAGCTCTGCATAACTGCTAGATCTGCAGCAGAGAAAACATTGATTTTATCAAAATGACAGCAAACAGCTCAGAAAGTGACACATCACTTGAATCAGGGTCTCTTTCTCTACATTATGCTGTTCTCAGATGGGGGAGCAAAAACCTGCTGACAGATTCCCTTTAAAGGTACATGCCCGTGATCAGAAAAAGCTGCATTCTAGACATTGCGTTTTTCTTCTTGTGGAGAACGCAGTGTTCCTTTGCACAGTCAGGATTCTGGGTGCAGAGTGTTTTTCCTGTGTTCTCCTGGTCAGTACACTCACATATCTTCAGGAATAAATTGACATACCACGGCTCAGAAAGCCATGCCGCATGTCAGTTTATGCTCCATAGAAAAAGAAGCACAGTGGGCAGAACATTTCTATAAATCCTATCCACTGTGCTTGTACTGTACAACGCTGCATTTTGGACTCAGGGGAAATAAACTACATCCAAAATGCTGCAGATCCTAATTGTGGGCACGCAGCTTAAAGGACTATCCAGGCAAATAATATTGATGAGCTAACGTTAGGATAAGTTTCAGTATCAATATCAGATTGGTGAGAGTCCAATACCCAGCACTTCCACCAATCAGCTGTTATTATCTCTGACCGCACTGAACAATAGTTGCAGTACAAATCAACACTTTTTAAAAATGATCTGTCACCTCGAAAAACACCAGTGGGTTAATCTGCAGGTAGAGTTGGAACCAGACGTTCACATACACTATCTACAAAGACACATCTGCATGTTTTTCTCACTATTTGACATGAAATCAGAATAAACCTTTCCCGTTTTAGGTCAATGAGGAACCAACATTATTTATGTTTGCCAAATGCCAGAATAATGAGAAAGAGAAAGAGAGATTGAGTGAGAGAGAGAGAAAGAGAGAGAGAGAGAGAGAGAGAGAGAGAAAGAGTGAGAGAGAGAGTGAGAATGTTTTCAGTCATTTTTATTACTTTCTGCAAAGTCAAAAGTTTACATACACTAAAGGGGGCTTTACACGCTACGATCTCGTTAATGTTTTATCGTCGGGGTCACGTTGTTAGTGACGCACATCCGGCGTCATTAACGATATTGCAGCGTGTGACACTGACCAGCGACCTTAAGCGACCTCAAAAATGGTGAAAATCGTTCACCATGGAGAGGTCGTCCCAAACTCAAAAATCGGTAAGGGTTGTTTATTCATGTTGTTCATCGCTCATGCGGCAGCACACATCGCTGTGTGTGAAACCGCAGGAGCAAGGAACGTCTCCTTACCTGCCGCAATGCGGAAGGGAGGAGGTGGGCGGGATGTTACGTCCCGCTCATCTCCGCCCCTCCGCTTTGATTGGCCGGCCGCTTAGTAACGTCGTGGTGACCTCGCGGTGACGCCGAACGTCCTTCCCCCTTGGGGGAGGGATTGTTCGACAGTCACAGAGACGCCGCCGACCAGGTAAGTGCGTGTGATGCTGCCGTAGCGATAATGTTCGCTGCGGCAGCGATCACACGATATAGCATGTGCGACGAGGGCGGGTACTTACACGCTCGATATCGCTAGAAATTGCTAGCGATATCGTAGCGTGTAAAGCCCGCTTAAAAGGGTACAATGCCTTTAAACAATATGGGACAGCTCATATGATGATGTCATTTCTTTGGAACCTCTGGTAAATTGGCAACATCTGAGTTAATTAGAGACACACCTGTGGATGTACAAGTGCATCTCCATAAGTTAGAATATTCTCAAAAAGTTAATTTATTTCAGTAATTCAATACAAAAAGGGAAACACATATATTATATAGAGTCATTACACACAGAGTGATCTATTCCAAGTGTTTATTTCTGCTAATGTTGATGATTATGGCTTACAGCCAATGAAAACCCAAAAGTCATTATCTCAGAAAATTAGAATATGTATTCTATAAAACCAACTTAAAAAATGATTTTAAACTCAGAAATGTTGGCGCCTACTGAAAAGTCTGTACAGTAAATGCACTCAATACTAGGTCAGAGTACCTTTTGCATGAATTACTGCATCAATGCAGTGTGGCATGGAGGCGATCAACCTGTGGCACTGCTGAGGTGTTATGGAAGCCCAGGTTGCTTTCATAGCAGCCTTCAGCTCGTCTGCATTGTTGGGTCTGGTGTCTTTCATCTTCCACTTGACAATACTCCATAGATTATCTATGGGGTTTAGGTCAGGTTAGTTTGCTGGCCAATCAAGCACAGTGATACTTAGTTATTAAACCTGGTATTGGTACTTTTGGCAGTGTTTACAGGTGCCAAGTCCTGATGGAACATGAAATTTTCATCTCCAAAAAGCTTGACGGCAGAGGGAAGCATGAACTGCTCTAAAATTTCCTGATAGACAGCCCCCTTGTCTTCAGTAATGTCTTTGGAAGGAATATGTCATGTGCCAGTTCTTTATATAGACCACACATGTATTTATACATACATATATATATATATATATATATATATATATATATGAGATATCCTCTGAGATGTCTTTCTTCTAAGCTAAACAAATCCAAATTTTTCAACCTGTCATCATATGTGAGGCCTTCCATTCCTTGTAATAGTCTAGTTAGCCGCCTTTGAACTGACTCTAATTTCTGAATGTCCTTTTTAAAATGTGGGGCCCAAAACTGAATCCCATATTCCAGATGTGCCCTTACAGGTGATTTATAGAGGGGTAACAATACGTTGGGCTCACAGGATCTAATCTCTCTTTTTATACACCTCAAAATCTTGTTTGCTTTTGCAGCTGCTGCTTGACATTGAGTGCTGCTGCTCAGCTTACATGTAACCCAAGTCCTTCTCCTGTTCTGTAGTCCCAAGTTTACTTCCATTTAATGTATACGCAGCTATAGGATTACTCCATCCTAGGTGCATTACTTTACACTTTTCAACATTAAATCTCATTTGCCAAGTATCTGCCCATTCTGGCATCTTATCCAGATCGTTTGTAATATTGTACTATTGTGGCGCCCTGGACTAGCCAGGTCGTCACAGGTAACACTCAAACACCCCACCCCCACTAGACAGTAACATTAGCCAAACACAAAACCCTTGTTGCCTCCCTCCAGGGTCTGATGTCCACACCAGGTGGGGCGGAGCCAGGCGGTTGGCCCCTCCCACCGAGGAGTTCACAGGCCCGGAGGCGGGAAAAGTGACAGTTGAGTGTTGGAGTTTGAAGAGTGAGAGGAGTAAACACTTGGGTGTCTGGGTTTGTGCCCAGGCACTGACAGCAAGGTTGGCAGAAGGTGGTGGCCGTCTGCAGGAGTGGTGAAGCAACGCGGAACCGTAGGACCGGGGTCGGGCGTTGGCCCGCCGGTACCGACCGGGGAGCGAAGTGAAGCCAGCACACACAGGCAGGGCCATCGGACCCCGACCAGGCTTGCAGCCGCTGACAATAGTCAAATCCGAGTGTGACCGGAACCCCAGGGGTTTCCTAACAGCCAAAGACCCGATAGAAGGCAACCGCCTACACCGTGAGGGTATACAGCTACCGCCTAAGGCTAGAGACCCAAGGGCCAGCGCCTGCGGGCAAACGGGCTCCTCCGGCATCCATACACCGGGGAGTGGACTACCGTTGGGGATCCATAGTAGTCAAACGAGAACATCAAGGTGCAGGGAAAGACAGCCGCCATCACCTGTCCGGGGAGAGACACTGCAGCCGGCTGCGGGACCCGTCCATGCAGCCGTTTGGTTTACCGAGGACTTTGTGCATCTCTTACTGAGTGAGTACACCCGTGCCATCCGGCACCGCGCCGCGCTGTCCCTGCAACCCTGCACCTCACCAACCCTGCCTCCCCGTCACATCACCGGGCCCCGGGACCACCGACCCCTACCCACGGAGGGGGAAAACAACATCCCAGCTGCTCCCTACCATCGCTCCCGGGATCCCCGTCACCAGCAGCGGTGATGCCCATCTTCACCACAACCCGTGGGTGGCGTCACGGATTAAATCCCCCAAACCAACCACCCCTTTCACTCACGGGCGAGTCCCCGGATCCGGCCCACCGCTTGAGCCACCGAGCAGCAGCAGCCGCAGCAGCGCCAGACCCGAGCGTTAGTGAGCGACCAGCAGCGGCGGCGTCCTCCCCGCCCGTGACATTATCAAGGTCCGATTTTAATATATTACATAGTTTGGTGTTATCAGCAAAGACTGAGGCGGGCTTTGCACACTACGACATCGCAGGTGCGATGTCGGTGGGGTCAAATTGAAAGTGACGCACATCCGGCATCGCATGCGATATCGTACTGTGTAAAGCCTAGATGATACGATTAACGAGCGCAAAATCGTCATAATCGTATCATCGGTGCAGCGTCGGCATAATCCATAATTACGCTGACGTGACGGTCCGATGTTGTTCCTCGTTCCTGCGGCAGCACACATCGCTGTGTGTGAAGCCGCAGGAGCGAGGAACATCTCCTACCGGCGTCACTGTGGCTTCCGTAGGATATGCGGAAGGAAGGAGGTGGGCGGGATGTTTACATCCTGCTCATCTCCGCCCCTCCGCCGCTATTGGCCGCCTGCCGTGTGGCGTCGCTATGACGCCGCACGACCCGCCCCCTCAGGAAGGAGGCGGGTCGCCGGTCAGAGCGACGGTCGCAGGGCGGGTGAGTGCATGTGAAGCTGGCGTAGCGATAATTTTCGCTACACCAGCTATCACACGATATCGCAACAGCGACGGGGGCAGGGACTATCGCGTGCGACATCGCACCATCGGCTTGCGATGTCGCAACGTGCAAAGCCCGCCTAACACTTTACTATCAATCCCATCCAGAAGGTCATTAATAAAGAGATTAAAAAGAATCGGTCATAGCACAGATCCCTGCGGTACCCCACTACTGACTATAGCCCATTTAGAAAACATACCATTTATGACTACTCTTTATTTCCTATCAATTCCTTATCCATTTGCATATAGTTTCCGCTAGTCCCTGCTTCTGGAGCTTCAGTGTAAGGCTATTATGTGATACAGTATCAAATGCATTTGCAAGGTCCAAATGTATCACATCAGCTACTTTATCAATATCCAGAGTTGCACTTACCTCCTCATAGAACCCCAACATGTTGGTTAGACACGACTTATCTTTCATGAATCTATGCTGTCTGTCAGTTATTATATTATTTTGTGTAATATATTTTTGCATGTCATCCTTTAAAATGCCCTCAAAAACTTTGCACACTACTGATGTTAGACTTACTGGCCGGTAATTGCCTAGATCCAACTGACTCGCCCACAGCAGGGCTATGGGACACCTGGTGCCGAGGGAGTACACCCCCGGGGAGTACGCATCCAGCAGGTCGGTAGGAGGGCTTGGCAAGGGGCCCACCAGATTATCGGGGCCCGCTGGGGTCAGGGAGCCTTCTGCGCTGCTGGGGGCCGCAGCGCCTGCTGTGGCCTTGATACGTTCAGCGGACACCTCCTACAAGCCTGCAGGAGGGCTGGGCTGTGGCGCTTCATAGTGCCCTGGGTCTGGACGGACAGGGGCGGCATACAGCTTACCCGGGTGTTCTACGACGGCCTGCTCTCGGTGGCCCACAACCTCGGGTGCCGCCAGCTGCTCCTCGGCACTCGCCCCTCCAGCTTCATGCTCGATCCGCTTCTCCACTTCCGCTTTTACTTTGCTCAGCCTCCGGGTGAGCAGCTCCACTTCCTCGCGGAGCAGGTCTAGCAGGGGATCCATCTGTCGGCTCCCTGGGGTGCTCGGCTGCAGGTGCTCGGCCATGCTTCCTGCCTGCTTCCTGCTCGCTGCTGCACTGGCTGGACGCTCGACGACGCCACTTGGCTGCACCCTTTTTCCTGGAGGTGGTGTCGAGGGCTGCACCAGCGCCAAGTGCCAAACAGGTACACAGCCCATCACAGCCGGCACCGCTCTGCTCACGACCCAGTACATTCCTGCGTTTGTCTGGTCTGGCATGTAGGGTCACTTTTGCCAGCCGCTCAGCTTTCTGTTACTCCATTTTACTTCCTCCGCTGTGCATCGCAGGCTCCTCTTCGCGCTCTTCTTTTGACAAAGGGGGCGGGGCCTCTTTTTCGCGCTCCTTTTCTCAGGCAGCGTAGGTGGGGCTCAGCTTCGCGCTCCTTCCTTTCCCTGGCACGCCCCCCTTCTTCCCGCTCTCAGCAGTTTCTTTAATGGCGGCCTTTCACCCCAGTAAAACACAATTCAAACATAGTCCTTTCAAAGGCGCACAGTACCTGGTGGGGGCCGGGCACGAAATCCTGTTCGTGACGCTAAAGTTGACTCGCCCACCCCAGGGCTATGGGACACCCGGTGCTGGGCCGGACTAGTCCGGGGGATAGTCAGTGGTGGCGGGGCCCGACTCTGTGACCCTGGCGGGAGTCAATTAATATGGCTTCCGTGGGGGTGCTTAAAGTTTATATTATTCGTGACGCCACCTGTGGTTTGCGGCTATTAAGCCGCCGCTGCTGTATGGGGCCTCCGGGGCTGATGGAATGGCAGCTTGTATGGTCCTGCTCCCCACAGTGGAGCGGTGCCCCGGGGCAACAGTTGGTGTTTGTAAGAGTCTATGCAGTGATGGAAGTCTATGCAATGCAGATGAAATAACCGAGGCAACACCAAGGGTGCAGTTTCAAGTTGTTTACTCACAATTCCTAGTTTATGATGCACTGTGTCTTTGGACGGCTGGAACCCCCTGTCAGGGACCTCCGCTGATCCCGGGTAGATCTGGGAATAAAAGCCGGTGCACCCTTCTATTGTGTTCCTCTCTTCAGCTGTCTTCTAAGCCTTGCCTTTGCTGGATGAACCTGGCTTGGCCTCCACTACAGACTCCAGATAAGGGGCTAGCCTAGCTGGAACTTCACCCTCTTCCCAGAGGTTCTGCAGTGGGCTGTGGCCCTGGGCGCTTGCAGCCACCCTGGACCTCGGTTTTTACTTTTGGAATTGACTTTTCTTCCTCCAGTTTCTAGGGACCGTCCCCTGTCTGCAGCTTGATCCCTCCACCTGATCTTCCTGTGGAACAGGCCCTGTGCTTGGAAGCAGTTCAGTGGCCCTGGAATCCCTTCTGTATTTCTCAGTTGTGGTGTCACCTGGACCTAGCGGGGTCCCAGGGTCTTCACCAGGAAGCATCACCTTCTCCTTCTTGCTCCTGACTGACTAGTGCACTACTCTTCTTACTCCTTTCAGCTCTCCTCCTTACTCTCACTTCTCACAACTAACTTCAACTTCATACTCTATCTGCAGACTGACTACACTTGACCTTCCTCTTTTTACTCTACTCTCGGCTAGCTCCTCCCACCCACCCAGTTGCTAGGCCCCACCCAATGGGAGAAGGGATGGGTCTTATGCCCCCCCATCATACAGCATGGGGGTGGCTGCCACTATCCCCGGACCCAAAATATGCCTAACAATGGGTGTAGTGCAGATTTGCCTGTGGACCAGCGTTTACTCCTTTCCTTACCCAGGATGGGACATCACACCTCTGGCTGGGGTGCAATGTTCCTGTGGCGACGGAAGCTTCAGGGGCACCACACAACCTCTTACCTTTCTTAAATATCGGTACCACCTCAGCAATCCTCCAATCCTGAGGCACCAACCCTGTTACAAGAGAGTCTAAGAAGATGAGATACAGAGGTCTGTCAAATACTGAACTCAATTCCCTCAGTATCCGTGGATGAATTCCATCTGGCCTGGGGGATTTGTCAATGTTTAATTAACTCACACGTAAGTGTACTTCTTCTTGTGCTAAATTAAATATATCAGGTGGTGAACTTTCATTTTTGACTTGGTGAATGATCTCTGGAATGGTCAGTTCCTTGGCAAACACAGATGAGAAGTGACTGTTTAATATGTCAGCCTTTTCTGTGTCCTCTATAATTAACTTATTATTTTTAAGGGGGTGATACCATTCTTTGTGTTCCTTTTGAGATTAATGTATTTCTAAATATTTTTGGGATTTATTTTATGTCCTTGGCAATTTTTGTTTTAGGAGCTAATTTTGCTTGCTTGATTTCTTTTTTACATTCCCTATTGAGACCTTTTTACTCCTGAAATGCTATTTCTGTATTCTCAGCCTTCAATATTTTAAATGCCCTTTGTTTTTCTTTTATTATACTTCGGACTGTGTTATTTATCCATAGTGGTTTCTTTTTATACCTAGACATTTTAATACCAGAGGGTATACATTTTTTTTACAGGACTCTAGGAGTATATCCATAAACTTACCCAATTTATGTTCTGTATTCCCAGTTACAATGACATTGTTCCAATCTACAAAATTAAGCTTATCCCTTAATTTGTTGAAATCAGCTTTCCTGAAATTCCAGGTTTTAGCATTTCCCCTTTCAAATGTTCTATTGAATATTACTTTGAAGCTTACCATATTATGATCGCTGGTGCCCAAGTGCTCCTGGACCTGTAGATATGAACTTGTATCTGGTCCATTTGACAGGACCAGATCTAGCAAATTATCTCCCCTGCTCAGTTCATCTATCATCTGAGAGACGTAATGGTCTTGAATTGTAGATAAGAACTCAGGGGTACTTTGCACGTTGCGACATCGCTAGCATCGGCTAGCGATGTCGAGCGCGATAGTACCTGCCCCTGTTGCACATGCAATATCTTGTGATAGCTGCCGTAGTGAACATTATCGCTACGGCAGCTTTACACGCACTTACCTGCCCTGCGACTTCGCTCTGGCTGGTGACCCGCCTTCTTCCTAAGGGGGCGGGTCATGCGGCGTCACCGCGACGTCACATGGCAGGCGGCCAATAGAAGCGGAGGGGCGGAGATGAGCGAGACGTAAACATCCCGCCCACCTCCTTCCTTCTGCATAGCCGGTGGAGGCAGGTAAGGAGATGTTCCTTGCTCCTGCGGGTTCACACACAGCGATGTGTGCTGCCGCAAGAACAAGGAACAACATCGTATCTCCTATTGGTGCAACATTATGAAAATGACCGATCAGATCACCGATTTTCAACACTTTTGCGATCATTTATTGGCGCATCTAGGCTTTACACGTTGCGACGTCGTTACTTGCGCCGGATGTGCGTCATTTGACCCCGACGATATCGCAGTAGCGATGTCGCAACGTGCAAAGTAACCCTTACAGTTTTTAGCACAACTCGAAGATTCTATGATTGTCTGAACAGTTGAAATACCCCATAATAAGGACCTAATTATTATTATTATTTATTAGCTGCCTTTTCAATTTGTTGCAGCATTTCACCCTTTACCTGTTCAGGTATGTTAGGAGCCTTACAGCAAACTCTAATTAGCATTTTTCCATTATTCCCCTCCACATGTACATTTATCCACTCTACATTGTTACAACTCCCCCCTACGAGGTCATTGAGTACAGGTCATAAGTTAGATTTAACAAATATAGACACTCCTCCACCTTTTTTGTCATTTCTGTTCTTCCTGAATGTAGTATAACACTCTATGTTTGTCACCCAGATGACCTATTATGCGGCCCCCGGGCAGATTCCCGGGGGCTGCAGTGCTGGGCCGCCGCTGCAGTCTTGTAGGCTGCAGACTCTTTAAATCACCACATGCTTCGCTGTCAAAAGTTAGCATGCTCAGCGGTGTGTGTGTGCCCGCCCCTCTGCCCTAAGGACTGGTGCCAGCTCCTCTGCCCTCGGAGCGGTGTGCCCGCCCCTCTGCTCTCCGGAGCAGTGTGCCCGCTGCTCTGCTCTCTGGAGCGGTGTGCCCACTCCTCTGTTCTCCAGAGCGGTGTGCCCACTCCTTTTCTCTCTGGAGAGGTGTGCCTGCCCCTCTGCCTTCCGGAGCGGTGTGCCCGCCCCTCTGCCTTTCGGTGTTGTGTCCGGCACCTACACTCCAGCACTGTGCATGCGCTCTGTGCCCCGTCCAGTGTTTTGGGGCCTTCCAGTTCTGTGCACCACTCCCCCAGAGTTGTGTGCAATGCTCAGTGCTGTGTCCCCCCCCCACCCACGCTGTGTATCACCCCAGGTTTCTGTCCCCCAGTGATGTCAGGGCTCTGCAGGTGCTGTGTGCAGTCCCCCAGTGCTGTGCAGCCCTCCATCCCTGTGCCGTGTGCCCTCCGAATGCTGTGTATCACCCCCAGTGTTGTGTTCCCCCAGTGATGTCTGTGCTCTGAAAGTGCTGTCCGTGCCCCCAGTCCCCCCAGTGAGGTCTCTACCCCCTAGTGAGGTCTCTGCCCCCCAGTGAGGTCTGTGGCCCAGTCCCTCTTGTGATGTGTGTGCCCCCAGCCCCTCTTGTGATGTGTGTCCCCAGCCGCTCTTGTGATGTGTGTGCCCCCCTAGTGATGTCTGTGCCCCAGCCCCTCTTGTGATGTCTGTGCCCCCAGCCCCTCTTGTGATGTCTGTGCCCCCAGCCCCTCTTGTGATGTCTGTGGCCCCAGTCCCTCTTGTGTTGTGTATGCCCACCCAGCCCCTCTTGTGTTGTGTATGCCCCAGCCCCTCTTGTGATGGTCTGTGCCCCCAGTAATGTCTGTGCTCCAAGCCCCTCTTGTAATGTCTGTACCCCCAGCCCCTCTTGTGTTGTTTATGCCCCAGCCCCTCTTGTGTTATGTATGCCCCCAGTGCCTTTTGCATCGTGTATTCCCCCAGCTCCTCTTGCGTTGTGTATGCCCCCCAGCCCCTCTTGCATTATGTATACCCCCAGACTCTCTTGCGTTGTGTATGCCCCTCCAGCCCCTCTTGCATTGTGTACGCCCCTCCCAGCCCCTCTTGCGTTGTGTATGCCCCCCAGCCTCTCTTGCGTTGTGTATGCACCCAGCATCTCCTGTGATATGTATGCCCCCCAGCCCCTCTTGTGTTGTGTATGCCCCCCAGCCCCTCTTGTGTTGTGTATGCCCCCCAGCCCCTCTTGTGTTGTGTTTGCCTCCAGCGTCTCCTGTGATGTGTATGCCCCAGCATCTTCTGTGACTTATACATCACATTGGAGATGCTGGGGGAATATACATCACAGGAAGTGCTGGGGGCATACACATCACAGGAGACACTGGGGATATACACAACACAGGAGGGGCAGATGGCATATATACATCAGAGGAGGGGCAGGGGACATTTACATTACAGGAAGGGCTGGGGGAATTTACATTACAGGAGGGGCTGGGGGCATTTAGATCACAGGAGGGGCTGGGGGCATATATATATGTCCCCAGCCCGCCCCTCATGTGATGTAAGTGCGCTCAATGTTTCCTGTGATATATATACACAGCAGTCCCAGCATCTCCTATCTGATGTATATACGTCAGTCCCAGCGTATCCTATGTGATATATATGCCCCCAGCCCCTCTAGTGATGTATGTGCCTCCAGCGTCTCCTGTGATGTATATACAGCATCTGCTATGTGATGTATATGATTTACCAATCTTATCACAAAGAGTTGACTGCACTCCAGGCCGAGACAAACCTGGAAAAGTAGTTGTGAGAAGCAACATGATTAGTATCATCAAACGTCACAGCTGCACCACAGAGAAGCAACTCCGGCCACCACAGTAGGGGTGAGTTAATTAATTGTTTGACCAAATATAGCAGGGTTATTTTCGCATTGATAATTTGGTTCTTAGAAATCTCCAAATGGCCTCTGGCAGTAAAAAGGTTCCCCACTAGAGTTGAGCGCGGTTCGTGGTTCGTGGTTCTCCAGTTCGCGGCTCGAGTGATTTTGGGGCATGTTCTAGATCGAACTAGAACTCGAGCTTTTTGCAAAAGCTCGGTAGTTCTAGAAACGTTCGAGAACGGTTCTAGCAGCCAAAAAACAGCTAAATCATAGCTTGGTTTCTGCTGTAATAGTGTAAGTCACTCTGTGAATCAAACTATTATCACATTTCAGTGTATAGTGTGCGTGAACAGCGCCTTCAGATCACTGCTGTTTCTATAATGGCGATCGCCATTTTTTTTTTTTTTTTTTCTTGTCTTCCTTCCCTAAGTGCGCGCGTCTTGTGGGGCGGGCCAGCATGTCAGCCAATCCCAGACACACACACAGCTAAGTGGACTTTGAGCCAGAGAAGCAACGGCATGTGTGATAGGATCTGCATGTCACATGTCCCTGCATTATAAAACCGGACATTTTCTTCACGGACGCCATTATCTGCCTTCTGCGTCTTTGGTGTCAGACATCACTGTCGCAGCTCCGTCTTCCTGAGTCCTATAGCCGATACAGCTGTATGCGCTGCATACACAGCGTTAGACAGCTTAGGGAGAGCACTTTATAGCAGTCCTTTTAAGGGCTCCAACCGGCAGGGTCAGAGAGCCATAGGTGACAGGTCCTGCAAACAGCAACAGCGTCTGTGTAGCCCAGGTCAGGGATTTCCTACCTGCATTTCACCATTAGGAGGGAATAGAAAGGCAGTCTTCCATTCCTCTACCCAGAGCACCACAATCCTGCCACTGTACCCTCTTGTCCTCTGCACACTCCAACTGATAACTAAGCCATTATACTAGCAAACACTCAGTGTACCTAGTGGCATCCTATACGTGGCTATTGGACTTTGCTATAGTCCCACTAGTGCAAAGACATTTGCAGAGCGCGTCTGCCTGCATTGCACACTACAACTCATTCTAACCAAGCCATTATACTAGCAAACACTCAGTGTACCTAGTGGCATCCTATACGTGGCTATTGGACTTTGCTATAGTCCCACTAGTGCAAAGACATTTGCAGAGCGCGTCTGCCTGCGTTGCACACTACAACTCATTCTAACCAAGCCATTATACTAGCAAACACTCAGTGTACCTAGTGGCATCCTATACGTGGCTATTGGACTTTGCTATAGTCCCACTAGTGCAAAGACATTTGCAGAGCGCGTCTGCCTGCGTTGCACACTACAACTCATTCTAACCAAGCCATTATACTAGCAAACACTCAGTGTACCTAGTGGCATCCTATACGTGGCTATTGGACTTTGCTATAGTCCCACTAGTGCAAAGACATTTGCAGAGCGCGTCTGCCTGCGTTGCACACTACAACTATTCTAACCAAGCCATTATACTAGCAAACACTCAGTGTACCTAGTGGCATCCTATACGTGGCTATTGGACTTTGCTATAGTCCCACTAGTGCAAAGACATTTGCAGAGCGCGTCTGCCTGCGTTGCACACTACAACTCATTCTAACCAAGCCATTATACTAGCAAACACTCAGTGTACCTAGTGGCATCCTATACGTGGCTATTGGACTTTGCTATAGTCCCACTAGTGCAAAGACATTTGCAGAGCGCGTCTGCCTGCGTTGCACACTACAACTCATTCTAACCAAGCCATTATACTAGCAAACACTCAGTGTACCTAGTGGCATCCTATACGTGGCTATTGGACTTTGCTATAGTCCCACTAGTGCAAAGACATTTGCAGAGCGCGTCTGCCTGCGTTGCACACTACAACTCATTCTAACCAAGCCATTATACTAGCAAACACTCAGTGTACCTAGTGGCATCCTATACGTGGCTATTGGACTTTGCTATAGTCCCACTAGTGCAAAGACATTTGCAGAGCGCGTCTGCCTGCGTTGCACACTACAACTCATTCTAACCAAGCCATTATACTAGCAAACACTCAGTGTACCTAGTGGCATCCTATACGTGGCTATTGGACTTTGCTATAGTCCCACTAGTGCAAAGACATTTGCAGAGCGCGTCTGCCTGCGTTGCACACTACAACTCATTCTAACCAAGCCATTATACTAGCAAACACTCAGTGTACCTAGTGGCATCCTATACGTGGCTATTGGACTTTGCTATAGTCCCACTAGTGCAAAGACATTTGCAGAGCGCGTCTGCCTGCGTTGCACACTACAACTCATTCTAACCAAGCCATTATACTAGCAAACACTCAGTGTACCTAGTGGCATCCTATACGTGGCTATTGGACTTTGCTATAGTCCCACTAGTGCAAAGACATTTGCAGAGCGCGTCTGCCTGCGTTGCACACTACAACTCATTCTAACCAAGCCATTATACTAGCAAACACTCAGTGTACCTAGTGGCATCCTATACGTGGCTATTGGACTTTGCTATAGTCCCACTAGTGCAAAGACATTTGCAGAGCGCGTCTGCCTGCGTTGCACACTACAACTCATTCTAACCAAGCCATTATACTAGCAAACACTCAGTGTACCTAGTGGCATCCTATACGTGGCTATTGGACTTTGCTATAGTCCCACTAGTGCAAAGACATTTGCAGAGCGCGTCTGCCTGCGTTGCACACTACAACTCATTCTAACCAAGCCATTATACTAGCAAACACTCAGTGTACCTAGTGGCATCCTATACGTGGCTATTGGACTTTGCTATAGTCCCACTAGTGCAAAGACATTTGCAGAGCGCGTCTGCCTGCGTTGCACACTACAACTCATTCTAACCAAGCCATTATACTAGCAAACACTCAGTGTACCTAGTGGCATCCTATACGTGGCTATTGGACTTTGCTATAGTCCCACTAGTGCAAAGACATTTGCAGAGCGCGTCTGCCTGCGTTGCACACTACAACTCATTCTAACCAAGCCATTATACTAGCAAACACTCAGTGTACCTAGTGGCATCCTATACGTGGCTATTGGACTTTGCTATAGTCCCACTAGTGCAAAGACATTTGCAGAGCGCGTCTGCCTGCGTTGCACACTACAACTCATTCTAACCAAGCCATTATACTAGCAAACACTCAGTGTACCTAGTGGCATCCTATACGTGGCTATTGGACTTTGCTATAGTCCCACTAGTGCAAAGACATTTGCAGAGCGCGTCTGCCTGCGTTGCACACTACAACTCATTCTAACCAAGCCATTATACTAGCAAACACTCAGTGTACCTAGTGGCATCCTATACGTGGCTATTGGACTTTGCTATAGTCCCACTAGTGCAAAGACATTTGCAGAGCGCGTCTGCCTGCGTTGCACACTACAACTCATTCTAACCAAGCCATTATACTAGCAAACACTCAGTGTACCTAGTGGCATCCTATACGTGGCTATTGGACTTTGCTATAGTCCCACTAGTGCAAAGACATTTGCAGAGCGCGTCTGCCTGCGTTGCACACTACAACTCATTCTAACCAAGCCATTATACTAGCAAACACTCAGTGTACCTAGTGGCATCCTATACGTGGCTATTGGACTTTGCTATAGTCCCACTAGTGCAAAGACATTTGCAGAGCGCGTCTGCCTGCGTTGCACACTACAACTCATTCTAACCAAGCCATTATACTAGCAAACACTCAGTGTACCTAGTGGCATCCTATACGTGGCTATTGGACTTTGCTATAGTCCCACTAGTGCAAAGACATTTGCAGAGCGCGTCTGCCTGCGTTGCACACTACAACTCATTCTAACCAAGCCATTATACTAGCAAACACTCAGTGTACCTAGTGGCATCCTATACGTGGCTATTGGACTTTGCTATAGTCCCACTAGTGCAAAGACATTTGCAGCACGTCTGCCTGCGTTGCACACTCCAACTAATTATAACTAAGTTGCATTGTCAGGGATATTTATTCTTTATTATTCTGCTGTTAATAAAGCTAGACCACCACTGCAATCTTCACCACCTCTCAATTTTTACTACCACATTTTCAGTCCACAATCTTGTCGCAATCAACATGAGTGGCAAAATGACAGATGCTGGTGGAAAGGGGAAGAGGCGTGGTGGAAAAGGCAAAAAAGGTTTTGTCCGTGGGGAAGGTGGCAAAGCTCCATTATCATCTGCTGAAGATAGACCATCTACCAGCAAAAGTAAGATGTCTACTACTTACCGTGGACAATCCGATGTGCTCCCTTTGTTACGGACACGAACAACAGGAACAAAGGTAGATGATGGGCAAAAAAGGAAAATGCTTGAATGGATCTCAAGTGGTCCAACAAGTGCCCTCTCTGCCACTTCAAGTACCGCATCCAAAAAACACCAGTCCTCTGAGTTGTCATCCCAATCAAACTTGCTTTCTCCCAGCTCTGAAGTCTCCATCAGCCCTGCACAGTATGGTGGAACTGAGATGGCTGAGTCTGCAGAGCTGTTCAGTCACACTATAGCCTGGGAATCAGAGGTCTGCTCCCAAGCTACAGTGAGTACAGAACAGGAAATGGTCTGCAGTGATGCCCAGAACCTTTGTGACTCAGATTCAGGCCGTGAGGACCAAGTTTCTGAGCATAATGTTGACCCTTTGTCACAAACTGTAACACCTGTGGTTATAGACAATGAGGAACATACTGATGAAGATGAGACGCAGATACCCGATTGGGATGACAACTTAAATATTCCGTCAGGGCAAGAAGAGGCTCGGTCTGAGGGGGAGGGGAGTGCAAACACAACAATTGATGATGACGTTCTAGATCCCACCTACTGTCAACCCCCAGTCAGGCACTCGAGGAGGTCAACAGAGGCGGTGGAGGAGGATGCAACCGACGACGAAGTTACCTTGCGCCTTCCTGGACAGAGTCGGAGCACTGGTAGCACGTCTACAACTGCATCCTCAGCCACCACTCTGCCTATGACAGAGAGCACAAGAGAGTGGTGTTTTAATGCCGCGCCAATAGATCACTTCAGATGATGTTCAGACCAGTGTTACTTTATTGTTTTCCAGGTCAACGCGTTTCTGGGGCATCTGCCCCCTTCATCAGGACCACCAAAGAAACAGATAACATCCAATCTGTCTAGTACAGACAATGTATACAATATATAGACACATTGACATCACAGGCACATCCCCTAAAGAAAAAAACGAGCGGGAAGGACTGCCACGTTGCATGGAATGACGTCAAACAACCACTTAACATAAAAAAAAAAAAAAAAAAAAAAAAAAAAAAAAAAAAAAAACAAAACCAACACAACAAATAAAAATAAAAATAAAGATTCATCCATATTTGACATGTATTAACATATATTTCCTTATACAGGGATACACATTATTTTCCGTATTGTGTAAAAGAGAAATAAATATATATATATGTGCACAATAAAAGACAAATAAAGAAAAGTGTGTAAAACCATTCATCTGCAATATGTGAAATAATACGTGTACACCCATGGATATTAAACTTGTCTTATACGCCGGACAAGTCAGCGATTTCACAAGGGAGGGATGAGAACCCTCGATTTAATATGTGTAATCCACTTCAGACATTTCAAAGCCACGGCATTATAACCTGCCGCCACCTGTGCTTTTACATCTTTCAACCACCACCATGAAACAGCAAGTGCAGTGTGCCTAACGAAAGAACTAAAGAGATTCAGAAGAACCGCTTCTGATCTGTGAACTCAGACCGCAGTTCAACCCAGGACAAGACCGTGGGAAAAAAAGCAAGAGAGCATGCGCCGAAGCAAAGTACAGGTAATGAGCCGGCACAAGTTCACGGGAGTGCAGGAGCGTGGGAACCAAAACCATTACGCATGCTCAGCCAATCTAATTCATAGACGCCCTGCAACAACCTATAGAACCCGTATAACCTCAGACTTTGAGCCGACCATGAGATTACTCATGATCGCGCTAAGATCATACTAGGGTCAAAGAAACCACAAAACTAACAATAGTGATTTAAGAGCACATCGCCTGTGAACCGGCGAGAATCACAAACCCCCGTGTGGGACAAACAGATAGAATATGGTACAACCTTAAAAATCAGGGTATTTAACCAACATATAAATATAAAAAATTTGCATAAGCAACCATAAATATACACATATACAAACAGTAAAACTGGTGGTCCACTAAAACCGATACACAGAATTTCACAAGTTATGACAATAAAAACAACATAAAATCGCCTAAGAAAGCATAAAACATACACCAAACAAATATTAAAATACATCAGTGAAATAGGTCTGTGACCTCATTGAGGCCATGGGGTTTTAACGTATTAAGTTTATAAATCCAGTACGTCTCTTTTTTGTTTAGGGTCTCCATCCTATTTGCAACTGACACAGGTACATGCTCAATAGGGGTCACTTTCAAGGCGATTTTCTTGTCATGGAAAATGGTGGTATGACGGGACAAACCATGTAACATATACCCTATTTTAATATTATGTCTATGAGAATTGATGCGGTTGTGGAGGGCTTGGATCGTCCTCCCCACGTACCGTTTGTCACAGTCACATTCAATCAGATATATGACATAGTCCGATTGACACGTGAGATGTCCTCGTATACTAAACTCAATACCCCCAGGATCACATCCGAAGCTAACCCGCCCATGCTGGATGGACCTGCAGCAAAGGCAGTTTTTGGTCATACATTTATATGATCCCATGGGTTTGTTTGTCCCTACACAACTGGGGGGACCCCTTAACCTGCTAGGAGCCAGCTGGTTTTTAATCGTCATGGCCCTACGGAAGGTCACCCCCGGTCGGGATGGCAGAACGCCCTTAAGGTAAGGGTCATTACATATAACTGGCCAGTGTTTTCTTAAAATCCCCTTAATGACCTCTCCATCACAGCTAAAAGTGGTTAAAAAATTGGATGAAAAACTCCCATTGGTGGGGGTGGGTACCACTCTACCAGATCCATTGTCAACATCAAGGCTCAAATTCCGCCCCTGGCCTCTAGCTTCTTGATATGCCTTCTTAACTAACGTTAGCGGATATTTCTTCTCCAAAAATCTCTCTCTAAGAATCTTCGCCTGATTATTAAAATCAATGTCTAGCGTACAGTTCCTTCGTATCCTTTGGTATTGATTCTTGGGGACATTACGTAACCATTTAACATAGTGGTTACTACTGTAATTAATGTACCCGTTGCTATCAACTTTTTTAAAAAAGGTTTTTGTAAGGAGAGATCCTTCTGCGTGTGAGATGGTGAGATCCAAAAAATTAATAGCAGTTTTCTCCACCGTGGGGGCAAATTTTAAACCCCAACCATTATTTACAATCCCTTCCAGGAAATTTAAATAATTATTTCCAGCGTTGTCCCAAATAATGAATAAGTCATCAATATACCTTTTATAGATAACTACATGTTTATACAGGTTCGAGGAGTAGATATGCTGTATCTCAAACAGTCCCATTACCAAATTTGCAAAGGTTGGTGCTGCCTTAGAACCCATAGCCACGCCACACCGCTGATGGTACATCTTGTCCTGGAACATGAAGTAGTTGTTTCTAGAAACAACTACTTCATGTTCCAGGACAAGATGTACCATCAGCGGTGTGGCGTGGCTATGGGTTCTAAGGCAGCACCAACCTTTGCAAATTTGGTAATGGGACTGTTTGAGATACAGCATATCTACTCCTCGAACCTGTATAAACATGTAGTTATCTATAAAAGGTATATTGATGACTTATTCATTATTTGGGACAACGCTGGAAATAATTATTTAAATTTCCTGGAAGGGATTGTAAATAATGGTTGGGGTTTAAAATTTGCCCCCACGGTGGAGAAAACTGCTATTAATTTTTTGGATCTCACCATCTCACACGCAGAAGGATCTCTCCTTACAAAAACCTTTTTTAAAAAAGTTGATAGCAACGGGTACATTAATTACAGTAGTAACCACTATGTTAAATGGTTACGTAATGTCCCCAAGAATCAATACCAAAGGATACGAAGGAACTGTACGCTAGACATTGATTTTAATAATCAGGCGAAGATTCTTAGAGAGAGATTTTTGGAGAAGAAATATCCGCTAACGTTAGTTAAGAAGGCATATCAAGAAGCTAGAGGCCAGGGGCGGAATTTGAGCCTTGATGTTGACAATGGATCTGGTAGAGTGGTACCCACCCCCACCAATGGGAGTTTTTCATCCAATTTTTTAACCACTTTTAGCTGTGATGGAGAGGTCATTAAGGGGATTTTAAGAAAACACTGGCCAGTTATATGTAATGACCCTTACCTTAAGGGCGTTCTGCCATCCCGACCGGGGGTGACCTTCCGTAGGGCCATGACGATTAAAAACCAGCTGGCTCCTAGCAGGTTAAGGGGTCCCCCCAGTTGTGTAGGGACAAACAAACCCATGGGATCATATAAATGTATGACCAAAAACTGCCTTTGCTGCAGGTCCATCCAGCATGGGCGGGTTAGCTTCGGATGTGATCCTGGGGGTATTGAGTTTAGTATACGAGGACATCTCACGTGTCAATCGGACTATGTCATATATCTGATTGAATGTGACTGTGACAAACGGTACGTGGGGAGGACGATCCAAGCCCTCCACAACCGCATCAATTCTCATAGACATAATATTAAAATAGGGTATATGTTACATGGTTTGTCCCGTCATACCACCATTTTCCATGACAAGAAAATCGCCTTGAAAGTGACCCCTATTGAGCATGTACCTGTGTCAGTTGCAAATAGGATGGAGACCCTAAACAAAAAAGAGACGTACTGGATTTATAAACTTAATACGTTAAAACCCCATGGCCTCAATGAGGTCACAGACCTATTTCACTGATGTATTTTAATATTTGTTTGGTGTATGTTTTATGCTTTCTTAGGCGATTTTATGTTGTTTTTATTGTCATAACTTGTGAAATTCTGTGTATCGGTTTTAGTGGACCACCAGTTTTACTGTTTGTATATGTGTATATTTATGGTTGCTTATGCAAATTTTTTATATTTATATGTTGGTTAAATACCCTGATTTTTAAGGTTGTACCATATTCTATCTGTTTGTCCCACACGGGGGTTTGTGATTCTCGCCGGTTCACAGGCGATGTGCTCTTAAATCACTATTGTTAGTTTTGTGGTTTCTTTGACCCTAGTATGATCTTAGCGCGATCATGAGTAATCTCATGGTCGGCTCAAAGTCTGAGGTTATACGGGTTCTATAGGTTGTTGCAGGGCGTCTATGAATTAGATTGGCTGAGCATGCGTAATGGTTTTGGTTCCCACGCTCCTGCACTCCCGTGAACTTGTGCCGGCTCATTACCTGTACTTTGCTTCGGCGCATGCTCTCTTGCTTTTTTTCCCACGGTCTTGTCCTGGGTTGAACTGCGGTCTGAGTTCACAGATCAGAAGCGGTTCTTCTGAATCTCTTTAGTTCTTTCGTTAGGCACACTGCACTTGCTGTTTCATGGTGGTGGTTGAAAGATGTAAAAGCACAGGTGGCGGCAGGTTATAATGCCGTGGCTTTGAAATGTCTGAAGTGGATTACACATATTAAATCGAGGGTTCTCATCCCTCCCTTGTGAAATCGCTGACTTGTCCGGCGTATAAGACAAGTTTAATATCCATGGGTGTACACGTATTATTTCACATATTGCAGATGAATGGTTTTACACACTTTTCTTTATTTGTCTTTTATTGTGCACATATATATATATTTATTTCTCTTTTACACAATACGGAAAATAATGTGTATCCCTGTATAAGGAAATATATGTTAATACATGTCAAATATGGATGAATCTTTATTTTTATTTTTATTTGTTGTGTTGGTTTTGTTTTTTTTTTTTTTTTTTTTTTTTATGTTAAGTGGTTGTTTGACGTCATTCCATGCAACGTGGCAGTCCTTCCCGCTCGTTTTTTTCTTTAGGGGATGTGCCTGTGATGTCAATGTGTCTATATATTGTATACATTGTCTGTACTAGACAGATTGGATGTTATCTGTTTCTTTGGTGGTCCTGATGAAGGGGGCAGATGCCCCAGAAACGCGTTGACCTGGAAAACAATAAAGTAACACTGGTCTGAACATCATCTGAAGTGATCTATTGGCGCGGCATTAAAACACCACTCTCTTGTGCTCTCTGTTATCTACCGTTTTGGTGGCTGCAGCCTTGGATTGTGTGATACATGCGATTACAGTAGTTGTGGCTTCTCACAACTACATCTGGTGAGTAGTTTCACTCCCCCACCCCCACCCCTCACATATTGGGGTAAGACCCTATGCGCTTGTTTTTCCACAGCTTTTTCTCCGTACCACTCTGCCTATGAGCATTATTCGGGGTGGATCAACAGGTCGCATGGCCTCTAAGCCTTGCCTAGCCTGGTCCTTTTTTCACATCGAAAAAGATCGCCCAACTCATGTGATATGTAACATTTGTCATGATTCTGTTAGTAGAGGTCAAAACCTCAGCAGTTTGACAACTTCTTCCATGAATCGTCACATGACTAAATATCATAAGTCCCGGTGGGAAGCTCACCGTGCTGCAATGCGGCCTAGTGGAGCGAACCATCCACCGCCCGCCCCTTCCACTGCATCCGCGCGCTCTTCATCTTCTAGGACTGTGGGGACAGCTGCCACACCTGTTTTTCCACGCAAAACTTCCACCACTGTAACCGCAACAGGCAGTTTGCTTGTAAGGTCGTCAGTTGGTTTGGAAGGGGAAACAAGTGAGTGTGTACAGCTCTCTCAGACATCGATAGCACCAACGTTGGATGAAGGCAACATCATGTCTCCGCCTGCACTTTCCTCACAAACCTGCATTTTTCAAGGGACACCCTACTCAACACCGTCTACACACAGCAGCCAGATCTCTGTCCCTCAGATGTGGTCAAATAAAAGGCCACTTCCTCCGACCCATGACAAAGCTAAGAGGTTGACTCTATCCCTCTGTAAGCTGTTGGCTACCGAAATGCTGCCTTTCCGCCTAGTGGACACACAGGATTTTAGAGACCTTATGTCTGTCGCTGTGCCCCAGTACCAGATGCCTAGTCGCCACTACTTCTCTAAGAAAGGTGTGCCCGCGCTACACCAGCATGTCGCACACAACATCACCGCTTCCTTGAGAAACTCTGTGTGTGAACGGGTGCATTTCACCACCGATACTTGGACCAGTAAGCATGGACAGGGACGTTACATGTCGCTGACTGGGCACTGGGTAACTATGGTGATAGATGGTGAAGGGTCTGCTGCACAAGTCTTGCCGTCCCCACGACTTGTGTGTCAATCCTCTGTCTGTCCAAGTTCCGCCACTGCTTCTGCATCCTCCACCTCATCTGGGTCCTCCACCTCCGCCCCAAGCCTGCCTGGTCAGGCCACCAGCGTTCTCACTGCGCAGAAGGAATCACGCACCCCTCATTACTATGCTGGCAGCAGAGCGCAACGGCATCAGGCGGTCTTTAGCTTGACATGTCTTGGTAATAAGAGTCACACAGCTGAGGAGTTGTGGTCAGCTTTGCGGTCCGAGTTTAATAAATGGTTGTCTCCACTCAAACTGCAGCCTGGTAAGGCCGTGTGCGACAATGCTGCAAACCTGGGTGCGGCACTTCGCCTGGGCAAGGTGACACACGTACCTTGTATGGCTCACGTGTTGAACCTTGTCGTGCAGCAATTTTTAACACACTATCCCGGCCTAGATGGCCTTCTGAACAGGGCACGAAAACTGTCAGCTCACTTCCGCCGTTCAAGCGCCGCAGCAGAGCGACTTGCATCGCTCCAGAAGTCTTTCGGCCTGCCGGTTCATCGCCTGAAATGCGATGTGGCGACACGCTGGAATTCAACTCTCCACATGTTACAGCGACTGTGGCAGCACCGCAGAGCCCTGGTGCAATACGTCATGACGTATAGCCTGGGCCAACGAGATGCAGAGGTGGGGCAGATCACCCTGATGGAGTGGTCTCAGATCAAGGACCTATGCACCCTTCTGCACAGTTTCGACATGGCGACGAATATGTTTAGCTCTGACAATGCCATTATCAGCATGACGATTCCAGTCATTTACATGCTGGAGCACACGCTAAACACTATTCGGAGTCAGGGGGTGGGACAACATGAAGGGGAGGAACTACAGGAGGATTCATATGCGCAAGGGACAACAACATCACGAAGGTCCAGACGTTCATCATCACCAACGCAGCAGGCATGGGACCATGGGGGACAGGGATCGACAAGGGCGCATAGTAGCAGGCGAAATGTTGAGCAAGGTGCAGGAGAACATGAAGAAATGGAGGACGAACTGTCCATGGACATGGAAGACTCAGCGGATGAGGGAGACCTTGGTCAAATTTCAGTTGAAAGAGGTTGGGGTCAGATGTCAGAGGAAGAAAGAACGGGTAGCACCTCTATGCCACAAACACAGCATGGACTTGGTCCGCATGGCTGCGCAAGACACATGAGTGCCTTTTTGTTGCACTACCTCCAACATGACAGTCGTATTGTCAAAATTAGAAGTGATGATGACTACTGGATTGCCACACTATTAGATCCCCGGTACAAGTCCAAATTTTGTGACATAATTCCAGCCATAGAAAGGGACGCACGTATGCAGGAGTATCAGCAGAAGCTGTTACTAGATCTTAGCTCGGCTTTTCCACCAAACAACCGTGCAGGTGCAGGGAGTGAATCTCCCAGTTGTAACTTGACAAACATGGGACGGTCTCGTCATCTTCAACAGTCTACCCGTACCAGTAGGACCTTTTCTGGTGCCGGTAACAGCAATTTTATGGAATCTTTTCATAATTTTTTTAGACCCTCTTTTGCAAGGCCACCAGAGACAACAAGTCTGACACATAGTCAACGGCTGGAGAGGATGATACAGGAGTATCTCCAAATGAACATCGATGCCATGACTGTGCAACTGGAGCCTTGCTCCTTTTGGGCTTCAAACCTACAAAAATGGCCAGAGCTCGCAACTTACGCCTTGGAGATTTTGTCGTGTCCAGCTGCCAGCGTTGTCTCTGAACGTGTATTCAGTGCTGCTGGGTGTGTGCTGACAGATAAGCGCACGCGTCTGTCCAGTGACAATGTGGACAGACTGACGTTCATCAAAATGAACAAGTCATGGATCCAGAAGGAATTTACTACCCCTGTGTCATCCTGGGGAGAGTAAATGCTTGTGGATTTGGAATGTGCTTGATGCAAATCAAAACATCCTGTTTGCAACTAGGGCCCAAGTGCTGCCACTGATGGGGTGGGTGTCTGTGTGGCCCAATTTTTGGAAAAAAGGGAGACTCCGCTTGGAGTAACCCTTGCTTGCTGTGTTTTTAAAAGAAGCCAAGATGAACAGAGCTGGGATCAGGAAAGACTTTGCTACCTACCCCGGTGTCATCCTGGGGACGGCTAAGAATAGCGTATTTTTGAATGTGCTTGATGCAAATCAAAACATCCTGTTTGCAACTAGGGCCCAAGTGCTGCCACTGATGGGGTGGGTGTCTGTGTGGCCCAATTTTTGGAAAAAAGGGAGACTCCGCTTGGAGTAACCCTTGCTTACATTGTTTTTAAAAGAAGCCAAGATGAACAAGTCATGGGTCAGCAAAGACTTTGCTACCTACCCCAGTGTCATCCTGGGGACGGCTAAGAATAGCGTATTTTTGAATGTGCTTGATGCAAATCAAAACATCCTGTTTGCAACTAGGGCCCAAGTGCTGCCACTGATGGGGTGGGTGTCTGTGTGGCCCAATTTTTGGAAAAAAGGGAGACTCCGCTTGGAGTAACCCTTGCTTGCTGTGTTTTTAAAAGAAGCCAAGATGAACAGAGCTGGGATCAGGAAAGACTTTGCTACGTACCCCGGTGTCATCCTGGGGACGGCTAAGAATAGCGTATTTTTGAATGTGCTTGATGCAAATCAAAACATCCTGTTTGCAACTAGGGCCCAAGTGCTGCCACTGATGGGGTGGGTGTCTGTGTGGCCCAATTTTTGGAAAAAAGGGAGACTCCGCTTGGAGTAACCCTTGCTTACATTGTTTTTAAAAGAAGCCAAGATGAACAAGTCATGGGTCAGCAAAGACTTTGCTACCTACCCCAGTGTCATCCTGGGGACGGCTAAGAATAGCGTATTTTTGAATGTGCTTGATGCAAATCAAAACATCCTGTTTGCAACTAGGGCCCAAGTGCTGCCACTGATGGGGTGGGTGTCTGTGTGGCCCAATTTTTGGAAAAAAGGGAGACTCCGCTTGGAGTAACCCTTGCTTACATTGTTTTTAAAAGAAGCCAAGATGAACAGAGCTGGGATCAGGAAAGACTTTGCTACCTACCCCGGTGTCATCCTGTGGACGGCTAAGAATAGCGTATTTTTGAATGTGCTTGATGCAAATCAAAACATCCTGTTTGCAACTAGGGCCCAAGTGCTGCCACTGATGGGGTGGGTGTCTGTGTGGCCCAATTTTTGGAAAAAAGGGAGACTCCGCTTGGAGTAACCCTTGCTTACATTGTTTTTAAAAGAAGCCAAGATGAACAAGTCATGGGTCAGCAAAGACTTTGCTACCTACCCCGGTGTCATCCTGGGGACGGCTAAGAATAGCGTATTTTTGAATGTGCTTGATGCAAATCAAAACATCCTGTTTGCAACTAGGGCCCAAGTGCTGCCACTGATGGGGTGGGTGTCTGTGTGGCCCAATTTTTGGAAAAAAGGGAGACTCCGCTTGGAGTAACCCTTGCTTGCTGTGTTTTTAAAAGAAGCCAAGATGAACAGAGCTGGGATCAGGAAAGACTTTGCTACCTACCCCGGTGTCATCCTGGGGACGGCTAAGAATGGCGTATTTTTGAATGTGCTTGATGCAAATCTAGCTGTGAAGTGTACAACTGGGGCACAACTGCTGCCACTGAATGGGTGGGTGTGTGTGGGGCCCAATTTTTGGAAAAAAGGGGAGACTCCGCTTGGAGTAACCCTTGCTTACATTGTTTTTAAAAGAAGCCAAGATGAACAAGTCATGGGTCAGCAAAGACTTTGCTACCTACCCCAGTGTCATCCTGGGGACGGCTAAGAATAGCGTATTTTTGAATGTGCTTGATGCAAATCAAAACATCCTGTTTGCAACTAGGGCCCAAGTGCTGCCACTGATGGGGTGGGTGTCTGTGTGGCCCAATTTTTGGAAAAAAGGGAGACTCCGCTTGGAGTAACCCTTGCTTGCTGTGTTTTTAAAAGAAGCCAAGATGAACAGAGCTGGGATCAGGAAAGACTTTGCTACCTACCCCGGTGTCATCCTGGGGACGGCTAAGAATAGCGTATTTTTGAATGTGCTTGATGCAAATCAAAACATCCTGTTTGCAACTAGGGCCCAAGTGCTGCCACTGATGGGGTGGGTGTCTGTGTGGCCCAATTTTTGGAAAAAAGGGAGACTCCGCTTGGAGTAACCCTTGCTTACATTGTTTTTAAAAGAAGCCAAGATGAACAAGTCATGGGTCAGCAAAGACTTTGCTACCTACCCCAGTGTCATCCTGGGGACGGCTAAGAATAGCGTATTTTTGAATGTGCTTGATGCAAATCAAAACATCCTGTTTGCAACTAGGGCCCAAGTGCTGCCACTGATGGGGTGGGTGTCTGTGTGGCCCAATTTTTGGAAAAAAGGGAGACTCCGCTTGGAGTAACCCTTGCTTGCTGTGTTTTTAAAAGAAGCCAAGATGAACAGAGCTGGGATCAGGAAAGACTTTGCTACCTACCCCGGTGTCATCCTGGGGACGGCTAAGAATAGCGTATTTTTGAATGTGCTTGATGCAAATCAAAACATCCTGTTTGCAACTAGGGCCCAAGTGCTGCCACTGATGGGGTGGGTGTCTGTGTGGCCCAATTTTTGGAAAAAAGGGAGACTCCGCTTGGAGTAACCCTTGCTTGCTGTGTTTTTAAAAGAAGCCAAGATGAACAGAGCTGGGATCAGGAAAGACTTTGCTACCTACCCCGGTGTCATCCTGGGGACGGCTAAGAATAGCGTATTTTTGAATGTGCTTGATGCAAATCAAAACATCCTGTTTGCAACTAGGGCCCAAGTGCTGCCACTGATGGGGTGGGTGTCTGTGTGGCCCAATTTTTGGAAAAAAGGGAGACTCCGCTTGGAGTAACCCTTGCTTACATTGTTTTTAAAAGAAGCCAAGATGAACAAGTCATGGGTCAGCAAAGACTTTGCTACCTACCCCAGTGTCATCCTGGGGACGGCTAAGAATAGCGTATTTTTGAATGTGCTTGATGCAAATCAAAACATCCTGTTTGCAACTAGGGCCCAAGTGCTGCCACTGATGGGGTGGGTGTCTGTGTGGCCCAATTTTTGGAAAAAAGGGAGACTCCGCTTGGAGTAACCCTTGCTTGCTGTGTTTTTAAAAGAAGCCAAGATGAACAGAGCTGGGATCAGGAAAGACTTTGCTACCTACCCCGGTGTCATCCTGTGGACGGCTAAGAATAGCGTATTTTTGAATGTGCTTGATGCAAATCAAAACATCCTGTTTGCAACTAGGGCCCAAGTGCTGCCACTGATGGGGTGGGTGTCTGTGTGGCCCAATTTTTGGAAAAAAGGGAGACTCCGCTTGGAGTAACCCTTGCTTACATTGTTTTTAAAAGAAGCCAAGATGAACAAGTCATGGGTCAGCAAAGACTTTGCTACCTACCCCGGTGTCATCCTGGGGACGGCTAAGAATAGCGTATTTTTGAATGTGCTTGATGCAAATCAAAACATCCTGTTTGCAACTAGGGCCCAAGTGCTGCCACTGATGGGGTGGGTGTCTGTGTGGCCCAATTTTTGGAAAAAAGGGAGACTCCGCTTGGAGTAACCCTTGCTTGCTGTGTTTTTAAAAGAAGCCAAGATGAACAGAGCTGGGATCAGGAAAGACTTTGCTACCTACCCCGGTGTCATCCTGGGGACGGATAAGAATGGCGTATTTTTGAATGTGCTTGATGCAAATCTAGCTGTGAAGTGTACAACTGGGGCACAACTGCTGCCACTGAATGGGTGGGTGTGTGTGGGGCCCAATTTTTGGAAAAAAGGGGAGACTCCGCTTGGAGTAACCCTTGCTTACATTGTTTTTAAAAGAAGCCAAGATGAACAAGTCATGGGTCAGCAAAGACTTTGCTACCTACCCCAGTGTCATCCTGGGGACGGCTAAGAATAGCGTATTTTTGAATGTGCTTGATGCAAATCAAAACATCCTGTTTGCAACTAGGGCCCAAGTGCTGCCACTGATGGGGTGGGTGTCTGTGTGGCCCAATTTTTGGAAAAAAGGGAGACTCCGCTTGGAGTAACCCTTGCTTGCTGTGTTTTTAAAAGAAGCCAAGATGAACAGAGCTGGGATCAGGAAAGACTTTGCTACCTACCCCGGTGTCATCCTGGGGACGGTTAAGAATAGCGTATTTTTGAATGTGCTTGATGCAAATCTAGCTGTGAAGTGTACAACTGGGGCACAACTGCTGCCACTGAAGGGGTGGGTGTGTGTGGGGCCCAATTTTTGGAAAAAAGGGAGACTCCGCTTGGAGTAACCCTTGCTTGCTGTGTTTTTAAAAGAAGCCAAGATGAACAGAGCTGGGATCAGGAAAGACTTTGCTACCTACCCCGGTGTCATCCTGGGGACGGATAAGAATGGCGTATTTTTGAATGTGCTTGATGCAAATCTAGCTGTGAAGTGTACAACTGGGGCACAACTGCTGCCACTGAAGGGGTGGGTGTGTGGGGCCCAATTTTTGGAAAAAAGGGAGACTCCGCTTGGAGTCACCTTGCGGTGTTTTACATGACTTTAGAAGGGCGTGCCATGCCTATATCTGTGTGTCCTCCTCTTTTTCCTTGTCCAGCTGTTTTGTTTTCGCATGAGTACATGTCCTTGTCACTTTCCCATGTGTTTGTGTTGTGTTGTGAGTTGTTTGTCACCTTTTGGACACCTTTGAGGGTGTTTTCTAGGTGTTTTACTGTGTTTGTGATTGCCTGCCATTGTTTCCTATGGGCTCGAGTTCGGTTCGTCGAACGTTCGACGAGCCGAACTCGAGCCAGACCCCCCGTTCGGCGAACCGCCTCGAGCCGAACCGGGACCGGTTCGCTCATCTCTATTCCCCACCCCTGTTATAATCCCTAGTTGATACAAGAGTCTCCAATTCATTAATATTTTTGCAAGACTTCTTGCATTTCCCAGTACACATTTAATACTAAGCCCCCCTAAATTTTCATTGACCCCTACTGTATCACTGACTCTATCTGCTCTATCTATCCACTTATTTGCTCCACTACCGTCCCTCCCCAGATCCTAGTTTAAAAGCTGCTCCATCCGTCTGACCATTTTTTCCCCTAGCACAGCTGCAGCCTCCCCATTGAGTTGCAGCCCATCCCCACCATAGAGCCTGTAGTGGACGGAGAAGGGGGCCCAGTTCTCCATGAACCCAAACACTTCCTTTCTGCACCAATTTTTAAGCTACAGCCACAGCTCTTGCTGTCTTTCTAGCAATGCTCATGGCACCGGTAGAATTTCTAAAATACCACCTTGGAGGTCATGGACTTCAGCTTTTCTCCTAGTTCCCTGTAATCATTTTTAAGGACCTTCTACCTACCTCTAACTTTGCCGTTAGTAACAATGTGCACCATGAACACTGGTTTTCCCCAGCCCCACTCAGCAAGCTGTCTTTCTTGGCCCTGGCAAGATGCTTCTGGCATTGTTTATTGGTCTTGAGTGGCTTGACACAAGGAATGCGACTGTGTGTTGTGGCTCTTGAAGCACTGACTACAGCAGCAGTCCACTCCTTGTGAATCTCCCCCAAATTTTTGGATGGCCTTTTCTTAACAATCCTAGGCTGCGGTTATCCCAGTTGCTTGTGCACCTTTTTCTACCACACATTTTCCTTCCACTCAACTTTCCATTAATATGCTTGGATACAGTACTCTGTTAACAGCCAGCTTCTTTAGCAATGACCCTTTTGTGGCTTACCCTCCTTATGGAGTGTGTCAGTGACTGATTTCTGGACATCTGTCAAGCCAACAGTCTTCCCCAGAATTGTGTAGCCTACTGAACCAGACTAAGGGACCATTTTAAATGCTTATTAAGCCTTTGCAGGTGTTTTGTGGTACTTATTCTAAATTTTCTGAGAAAATGACTTTTGGGTTTTCATTGGCTGTAAGCCAACAACAGTAACAGAAAAAAACACTTGAAATAGATCACTGTTTGTAATGACTCTGTATGATATATGTGTTTCCCTTTTTGTATTGAATTATTCAAATAAATTAACTTTTTGAGGTTATTCTAATTTATTGAGATGCACTTCTATTTTAATGCATACCTGAAACACAGGGAGCGATTTCAGTCACCACTCACTGCAGCTGTAACCATGTTCTGGCACCTTGATTGACAGTTTGCTTTGCAGCGCATCAGTGCAGAGCAAGCTGTCAAGGTGCATGAGTATTGCTTACAGACACTGTTCACTGTATAATCAGGGGTGCTGTGATCATTGACTGTAGCCACTGCGGGCACATTTCCGTAACTGAAAGGGGGAGGCTCCCAAGAGGACTAAGTTAATTTTCTACCGGTAGTCGCACTTTCAGTAGGGCAGCTGGGCAGCATAGTAATGCTATTTACCTGACAACAAAACCAATATCTGAAGGTATCATATTTCCCAGAAAATAATACCCTGAAAATAAGCCCTACAAGATTTTTGATGTATGCTTGAAAAATAAGCCCTACTCCAAAAATAAGCCCTAGTTTTAGTCAGGGCTGGTATTTAGGGGGAGTTAAACTGCACAATTTCTCAGGGCACTCGCACTCTTAGGGACGCTAGCAGTCTAGCAGTTATATTTTAAAGTCATGATTGTTTAAGGACCTTTGATGACTTCACAATCATGTGACCAAAGGTCTCTTAATTTTAGGAATCTAGAAGAACTGAACAGGAGACATGCTGGTATGCAGGACTAGCATTAGGGGGAAGAGAGCGCAAACTGGGCCACTATGCTCTAAGGGACTTAAGTCTTTATTTCCTGATAAGACTGCTTCAGGACCATTGTGACATCATGTCATGTGACTAGGTTGTCACCAAATGGTCTCTTAATTGCATGAGTCTTAAGCTGAAGAGGAGAGAGGCAAGTGTGGCGCCCTGGACTAGCCAGGTCGTCACAGGGACTACAACACGACACCCCCACCCCGAGATAAGCACATCAGCCAGACACAAAATCCTTGTTGCCCCCCTCCAGGGGCTGATGTCCACACCAGGTGGGGTAGAGCCAGGCGGTTGGCCCCACCCACTGAGGAGTTCACAGTCCTGGAGGCGGGAAAAGGAAGAGAGTTCAGAGAGGGAAGTCAAAGTGAGAGGAGTGAAGGAGTAGTAGAGGAGCAAACTGACTGTGTCCGGGTATGTGGCCCGGGCACCGAGAGCAAGGTTGGCAGATGGTGGTGGCCGTCTGCAGGAGAGGCAGATCAACGCGGAACCGTAGGACCGGGGACGGGCGGTGGCCCGCCGGTACCAAACCGGGGAGCGAAGTGAAGCCAGCACAAACCGGCAGGGCCTGCGGACCCCGACCAGGCTTAGAGTCGCCGTTAAACAGGTCAAATCCGTTAGTGACTGGAACCCAACAGCCAAGACCCGATTGAGGGCAACCGTCCAACCAGCACAAGGGAAATACAGCTACCGCCACAGCTAGAGTTCCCAGGGCCAGAGCCTGTGGGCAAAAGGGCTCCTCCAGCCCATATACACGCTGGGGAGCGGGTTACCGGTGGGAAGCCATCGGGACCGAAGATACCCAAAAGGTGCAGGGAAAGGCAGCCACCACCAACCGTCCGGGAGAAACCACAGCAGCCGGCTGCAGGACCCGTCCATCCAGCCGTTTGTTTTACCGGAGACTTTGCATCCATTTGTGGCTGAGTGAGTACTACCGTGCCATCCGGCACCGCGCTGCGCAGTCCAAGCGACCCTGCACCTTGCCCGACCCGGCCTGCGCGTCACCTCACCGGGCCCCGGGACCACCAACCCCCCTATGCACGGAGGGGAGAGAAACATCCTAGCTGCTCCCTGCCATCGCTCCCGGGATCCCCGTCAACAGCAGCGGTGGTGCCCCAACCTCACCACAAACCGTGGGTGGCGTCACGGACCAAATCCCCCAAACCACACTATCCCCTTTCACTCACGGGCGAGGAGCGCCGCTCGAGTTCCCAGATCCGGCCCACCGCTCGAGCCACCGAGCAGCAGCGGCAGCCGCAGCGCTGGACCCGAGAGTGGTGAGTGCAGCGCCCTCCCCGCCCGCTACAACTTGGCGTCACGAACAGGATCTTACCGTTCTATCGGCTGGTAGAGGTGCGCCTTGTGTCCAGCCGGTGGTGTCCGGCCGAAGAATTTCTGAATCCGCCATCTTGGGCGCGAAGATTTTCCCGCTCGAGCGTCTTCTCGAGCAGTGGAGGCGCGAAAGCCGAAGCCCCGCCCCTGAAGAGGAGGTGCTGAGAAAAGACCAAGGGGGGACGGATGGCGTCCGGCCGCATGTAAACCACGGCTATAAAAGCAGGGACGCCAGGACTCTGCGGCCATATTTTGGTTCCTGGAAGATACCGCTGCCAACATGTCCGCCCCATCCGGCCACGCAGAGATCCCAGAGCCGGTGCCCGGAAAAGCGGCATGGATCAGGGCCCGAACGGCGGGGATCTGTCAGCGCTACCGGAATCAGATATGTTTTCTGATGGAGCAGTGGACCGCGGAGGTGGAGGAGTTAGCTGCGGTCGCCCGGGTGTACGGGATGGAGGCCATGATGGAGGAGCTGGTGAGTGACCCACGCCCCTATGTCCCTGAGGGACCGGCCGCTGCGGCTGAGGGACCCGGTCTGCCCCTGGCCCCCATACTGCCTCCATCTTCCCTGCCCGCGTGCCCCGCCGCTGCTGGTCCGTCTGGCTTGCGGCCCCCTGCAGCAGCAGCAGAAAGAGTGGCGAGCCCGGAGACTGCGGTAGCTGGCGGTAACCCACCTGGCGCAGGAACGGATGATAGTGACTCCGGGCCTGACACAGAGCCTTTCTCGGAGGAGGAGGGAGTTGTCGGCTTGTATGACATGGAGGCCACTTACATCCCACGGAGCAGAAATAATGGGTATCGGGCCGCCCTTCCCCGTCGTGCCTGCCGTGCGCTGGAGGGGCTGGTACCCGTCTTTCTTCACCTGGGGCCGGGTGAGGAGTATGGAAGTGAGCAGTGAAGGCAGCGGTCCCTCCGTTGCACCGTTGTCCCCGTTGGGACCACCAGCACCGTTAACCTGTTAAATGAAAAGTAATCAAACCGAAGTTTTTACCTGATTGTCGACTGTGATTGAGCTGGCCGTTGCCAGCAAGTAGTCCCCGTAGGGACCCTTTGTACCGTTGCATAAGAAACTGCTTATGGACATGCCTGAGAACTAGCAGGGCACCCACAAACTAGTGGAAATGTAAATATTTTGGGCATATTTCCATTGCCGCCTCCGGAGAGGCTGATTTGGAGGATGGGCCTGGAGGAAAGTGATGGCCCAGGCCCGCCACTGCCGCAACCGGTGGCAATCCTCCAGGGGTCAGGGGTCCCCCATGGACGTGGGGTCCCCTGAAGTGACAGTAGGGTACGAGACACCATACCCGTTCCCGCTCGGGCAGCCTGGATCTGGACTGGGGTCAAGGGGTGCTGCCCACTTCTTAGGGGCAGCATCAGGGCCAGGTTGTTTGGGTGGGAGAGCGGAAGCTGACCGTTATTAATAAAAATGTGTTTGTAACGTTAAAGTACCGTGCCTCCCGTTAAGGGAAGATTCATAAACATGCTTTTGTTGAATGTTTTAATATGTTTTTACCTTTTTCAGTTGAAAATCAAACCGGTGATGGACGGGCAGCCCGCGGACGGTCTGCATTTAACCAAGGGGGAATGTGGCACCCTGGACTAGCCAGGTCGTCACAGGGACTACAACATGACACCCCCACCCCGAGATAGGCACATTAGCCAGACACAAAATCCTTGTTGCTCCCCTCCAGGGGCTGATGTCCACACCAGGTGGGGTGGAGCCAGGCGGTTGGCCCCACCCACTGAGGAGTTCACAGTCCTGGAGGCGGGAAAAGGAAGAGAGTTCAGAGAGGGAAGTCAAAGTGAGAGGAGTGAAGGAGTAGTAGAGGAGCAGACTGACTGTGTCCGGGTACGTGGCCCGGGCACCGAGAGCAAGGTTGGCAGACGGTGGTGGCCGTCTGCAGGAGAGGCAGATCAACGCAAAACCGTAGGACCGGGGACGGGCGGTGGCCGACCGGTACCGAACCGGGGAGCGAAGTGAAGCCAGCACAAACCGGCAGGGCCTGCGGACCCCGACCAGGCTTGGAGTCGCCGTTAAACAGGTCAAATCCGTTAGTGACTGGAACCCCAGGGGTTTCCAAACAGCCAAGACCCGATTGAGGGCAACCGTCCAACCAGCACAAGGGAAATACAGCTACCGCCATAGCTAGAGTTCCCAGGGCCAGAGCCTGCGGGCAAAAGGGCTCCTCCAGCCCATATACACGCTGGGGAGCGGGTTACCAGTGGGAAGCCATCGGGACCGAAGATACACAAAAGGTGCAGGGAAAGGCAGCCACCACCAACCGTCCGGGAGAAACCACAGCAGCCGGCTGCAGGACCCGTCCATCCAGCCGTTTGTTTTACCGGAGACTTTGCATCCATTTGTGGCTGAGTGAGTACTACCGTGCCATCCGGCACCGCGCTGCGCAGTCCAAGCGACCCTGCACCTTGCCCGACCCGGCCTCCCCATCACCTCACCGGGCCCTGGGACCACCAACCCCCCTACGCACGGAGGGGAGAGAAACATCCCAGCTGCTCCCTGCCATCGCTCTCGGGATCCCCGTCAACAGCAGCGGTGGTGCCCCAACCTCACCACAAACCGTGGGTGGCGTCACGGACCAAATCCCCTAAACCACACTACCCCCTTTCACTCACGGGCGAGGAGCGCCGCTCGAGTCCCCGGATCCGGCCCACCAGTCGAGCCACCGAGCAGCAGCGCCGGACCCGAGAGTGGTGAGCGCAGTGCCCTCCCCGCCCGCGACACAAGTATGTGTGTGCAGTGTGTGAGTGTGGATGGATGGTAGATAGATAGATAATGGATAGATAGAAAGATAGATAGATAATATATAGAGGATAGAAAGATAAGAGAGATACATACACATGTGTTACACACAGGGTTTGGAGAATTATTTTGATGTTCCAGAATATTTGAACAACTGTTGATCTTTTTGTCCAAGAATAAATGTGGATTGATGAGCATGTAAAAAAATAAGACATCCCTTGAAAATAAGCCCTAGCCCATCTGTCTTATTTTCAGGGGAAACACTTTAACTAGCATTTTTCAAGGTGACAGGTTACCTTTAAAGACATATAAGCTGATTTGTAATAATACCAGCTAATTGTGGCCATGGAAATGTTGTGTGTCAGACCCCACTGATAAGTTATCTATACTTTATACCCAGACAAGTCTTTTGAGCAACTTTCTAAATAGTCTTTATTTTAAAAAAAAAAAAAAAGTCATTATTTCTGCTACTGAGTGTTTGTAATTCCTTCTTCTACCTGACTGATCTGCAAAATGTGATATCTCTCCTTCATTCCTATTAGAGAACACAAGGGTGTGTAGGAGGTTGTTGGGAAAGGGGAAAGTATTTATTGCATTAGGAAGGACAAAACAAGATAGCTATAAAGAAGGAGGAAAGAACATGAAAAGAAATAAAGTTCCGGATAGGAGCAGTGTTGACATAAAGCTAATAAAAACAGCAGCATCCTCATGTCCAGCCTATATTACTGGGAGAGACACTCCCACAAGAGAAAAATCTGAAATTTGGATCAGGATTCAAGCAGAAGATTAGGATGTTGGAATATGAATGAAGGAATGAAGATTACATACTGAAACCAGTTGTTTTTTTTTGTTTTTTTTTTACTGAAAATGCATAATTCTGATGAAACATGTATCCTGAATTGTAAAATAATGTGGAATATGTTGGCATTATATCTATACATACTTGTTTTTACTTAAGGGTGGTAGTTGACTTGTACAAGGAATAGAAAGGCACTTTTATCACATCACACAGAAGAAAGATTGTATTTTCAACAGTAGAAAACTCCAACATGACCACAAGCAGGACTATTCTGATACTCAATGTAATCAATGAACCTCTGACAGGTAGGTGAGGAACTAAACAGGTGATATGTGTCTCCAGGGCTGCAGGTTCACCTGTTCGGTCAATCTGTTATACCACAGAACTGCCCAATATGCCCTACCGGTAACCCTATAGAAACAATTCTGCCACATAATCCCTTCAGTTCTGTCTGGTGTTGAAGGGGTGAATGTATCCCTATGGTGACTTTCTTTTTCCATTACAAGAAAAGGCCACTTCAGAGCTGAGAAGCAATATCTTGTAGGTCATTGAGTAGAGTGAGGGTCAGCACGTGTCTTATGTTCTCTTCAGATCAATGGAGAGGACTCTATGCTCTATAAAGGAGCCCCTGACACCAGAGGATGATGTCTTCTCTCAGACTCCAGTTCTATTTTCTGCAATCCTTTTATCTTTTCTTATTTCATTTAGGAAGCGGAAAACATCATCATCGCTCCATGGGAAGAATCAAATCACACTGTATTCTGTAGTCAGAGCAGGCAGACAGAAGATTCATATCCAGAGGGGGCCAATATGAATTGGTGGTGCTGGTAGCTGGCCCACACAAGAGACAAGGAGGAGAGGCAATATTGTAGTGAGTATTAAGAGAAGGACCACTTACATTACATCTCTCATCATAACAAAGAGGACTAGATAGTTCATTAGTTGTTTCCCCCTCATTCTGATTTCTGATGCCATGCCCATCACCTTGTTTGCTAATTTTTCACTGCCTGTAAACTAAAAGTGAAAAAATATGGGAACAACCTATACTGGGTGCCTCTCTTTAAAGCTTTAAGTAGGCGGCCAAGGCAGGAACTGTTCTGGTGGAGCCAAGGCTTTGTGGCAAGGCAGAGTATGTGAAGTCTCTGAAGACTCAGAGAGATGTAAGTACCCAAACTCCCCACAGTGAAAGTATATGGCTAATGGAAGGAGATTGTTCTGCATTGCCTCTGTTGTATTTGCTGCACATGGATTTGAGGGACTGTTCTGCGTCCCAGCAGACCAAGGGTTAAAGACCCAGACAGGAAAAGTGACTACTAATGTTGGCCAGGAGAGGCCAAAGGTTTTTGTATTTTACCCCCTGCTGGATTGCGAGAGGTTCTACACCAATCACCAAGTACCCTGTTCCCTTGGGCTTTGTCCCCTTTCCCTATGGACTTTGTTTCATGTCCCCATGGACTTTTCCCGGTGTCCCATGGACTTTGTTACATAGGACTGTGTAACTGTCACGTTGTCAGCAGAGTGTGACATAAAGGGACTGTTAATCACAAAGATAGGAAGGGATCACCACATATGCCTGCCGGATAAATAGATGTTTTCAATGTTTGAAGGACTGTGCCCACGTATGTACCATTGAAGACTTTGGGCTCCTGTTGGCCTTGCTAAAACAAACTGATCTCTGTGTCCCGTGTCAATGGCGACTGGGACCGGAGCTATGCAGACCTGTGAGAAGAATATGGACTTGCTGTACATTTGAACACAGACGGTTTATTGGTGTATCTGTTGTGTGTGGTGTTTGGTGTCTTACAGGCTTGTATGGTCAAGGACAACCATGTTCAAAGAGGGGAGGAGTGTAAGAAGGTGCTCGTGCTCCAGCCCCTGAAGACACTGACAACAATGTCATAATATAATGTTGTTGTGTATAATTTAATGTGAAGTGTTCCTGCATAGAGTAATGTAAGAATGTAAAAGTGAAGATGCTTTCATCTATTGGCTGGTTTAGGTAGTGCCTGTAGAAACAGATGGCAGAGGAATAGAAAAAGGTTAAACTGTGGGAGTAGTCCACAGGGCAAGAGCCAGTTCCTGTGTTTAGATGAGAGACTGCATCTTCGAGTCAGGTGGAGCCAGGACAAAGAGAGCTGAATGAAGCCAGGTGTGCTCGATGCCGGTCGGGCAGGAATCCCAAATTCTCACTGATGTGTATGTATCCATTGTGATATGTTTCCATAGAACATGTACGCATGTACGCCTGTACGCTTCGGGGCAACGGTACCGGGCTAGGCCACCAGTGACGACGACAGTCGATGGCCCGGCGACGAGTAGGTAAATTGCGCCTGCCCCGTGGGGCGCTACAATACCACAGGCAGAATTATTATGTAAGTAGGTTAAAGCCCTTGCACTATATAATGTGTGATCATCAGATTCCCTATCAATAAGCAGAATGAGGAGTTTACAGCTATTCATATTGATTACCAGACATATTGGAGGCAGTGTTAGGCTATGCTCACAAGCAGCATTTTTCATGCAAATTAAAAGCTGCTTTTTACAGTACCAACAAAAGTTATACGATTTCCGAATTCTCCTGCACATGCTTGTTTTATTTTATCTGACTAAATTTGAGATCTGCAGTATGCACATTTTTTCTCAGTTTTTGCAGGGTTCTCTGACACCCATAAAAAGCAATGAGAATTTGCAAACACCTTGCAAAAAAAAGCAACAAATGTTTTTTACAGCATTTTACCTGTTTTTTCAGTGAATAAAACTAATTTTATAAAATGTACTGTAGACAAAGCAAGCACATATGTAATCTGCACATTAAATGCTGCAAACAATACAATGAAGGCACTGTATCCCCGTATTTCCCGGATCCGTGCATTCCTTTCCCAAGAAGCTGCAAAAACTCTAGTGCATGCCCTTATTATCTCCCGCCTGGACTATTGCAACCTCCTGCTCTGTGGCCTCCCTTCTAACAGTCTCGCACCCCTACAATCTATTCTAAACTATGCTGCCCGACTAATTCACCTGTCCCCCCGCTACTCCCTGACCTCTCCTCTCTGCCAATCCCTTCACTGGCTTCCCATTGCATAATGACTCCAGTTCAAAACCCTATGACCTATAAAGCTATCCACAACCTGTCTCCTCTCTACATCTGTGACCTAGTCTCACGGTACTTACCTTCACGTAACCTCTGATCCTCACAAGATCTCCTTCTATACTCCCCTCTCATCTCCTCTTCCCACCATCGCATCCAAGATTTCTCGCGTGTCTCCCCTATACTCTGGAATGCTCTGCCACAACATCTCAGACTCTCACCTACCTTGGCAAGCTTTAATGGGAACCTGAAGACTCAGCTCTTCCAATAAGTCTACAACCTGCCATAACCCTCAGTCCGCTATAGCACTGCACAACCAGCTCTACCCTCACCTACTGTATCCTCACCCATTCCTTGTAGACTGTAAGCCCTTACGGGCAGGGACCTCTGTCCTCCTGTACCAGTCTGTGCCTTGTATTGTTTTTGATCATTGTACTTGTCCCTATTATGTTTACCCATTTCACATGTAAAGCGCCATGAAATAAATGGCGCTATAATAATAAATAATAATAATCCTTGTTTTAACAGATTGCCCTTGTAGTTAGGACAGTGTATGGAGTAGTTCACATGTCGAATTATTATTTCCTAGGACCGAGTGGTCCACACAAAGGCATGGAGACATGTCCGATATGGACCCATGTCTCAGGTTAAACTCGCCAATGTAAGTCTATGGGTCCTTTGAAAAAAAAATGTGACATCATTTAAATGTCATCTATGAGAGGACTTTTTCAAGGACTGTTTTCTTAGAAGAAACTTGAGAAACAATCATTAGATTTTTTTTCATCCGAGAAAGAGAAATTAAACTCTGACCAAACTCTTATGAAGAACACTGTTGAAACTCACTGATATAGATCTATACAGTGGTACCTCGCTTAAGGAGTAACCCACTTAACGAGCATTTCGCTTAACAAGCAAAGCTTTCTGTCAATTTGTAACCCGGTTTACGAGAAAGCTTTGTTGTGCGAGCAAAATCCTCACTTCAGACACTTCCGGTTCTGTCCATCCACCGCGCTCTGACCCGCTCTTGCAGTCCACACAAACACACACAAGCACGTACAAACACACACAAACACACATGCATGCACACACATACAGTGTTATGCTCACCTTAGCTTCCGTTCCACCACCGGTCTCATGGTTTTTGTAGTTCCCGGGTACATTGCGATGGGCTCACAGCGAACTACAAGTAGCATGAGGCCGGTGGTGGAACGGAAGGTAAGGTGAGCATATAATATGTGTACCTTCCATTTCATCGCCGGCTCCTGGGTCCTGTAGTTCGCCACTCCGCTCCACTCCAGGCTGTGCATCAGCATCCATAGCAACAAAGCAGGAACTTCCTGGTTCCTGTCACTGCTACTCAAAGGCAGCTGGCCAATCAGAGGCAAGCGGCTCTGCCTTTGACGTCAGCGCTCTGGCAGGAAGTTCCTCCCTCATCGTTATGGTAACCCGATACACGGCCCGCACCGGAGAACAGCAAGTCCCAGGAGTCCACCGCCAGTCTCATGGTTCTTGTAGTTCTCGGGTACATTGTGACCTGCTCGCAGCGAACTACAAGTACCATGAGGCCGGCGATGGAACGGAAGGTAAGGTGAGCATATATGTGCGTTTGCGTGAATGCTTGTGTGTTTGTGTGTGTTTGTGCGTGTTTGTGTGCGTTTGTGCGTGTGTGGAATGACAGAATAGGGGACCAGAATTGGACATTTAACTAGTTGTGGAACAAATTGTCTGCATTGCAATGATTTCCTATGGGAAATCTTGCTCTGCTGAACGAGTAACTTGGTTAACAAGCACAGTCCCAGAACGGATTGTTCTCGTTAAGCAAGGTACCACTGTACTGCAATTTGACATGCAGATTAGATGCCACTGACCCATTAAAGTCTATGGGTTAGTAGAAACCATTGAACTGCACTCTGTGGAGAAGGTGGAGAAATTTTGTTTTCCATCTTCTCTTCACAGTGTACTCTGATTCTCCCATGTGAGAGAATGGGTACACATTATGCTGAAACTCTGATCAAAGTGTCAGGTACATAATTGACCTGATGCTCTTATGAGAGTTTCTACAGTAGTGTGACCCTGACCGTCAAGAAAGGCTCATGCAGACGTCTGTGCAAATTGGTGATATGTTGGGCTCCAATGCACAGGCTGGCAGAAGGACTCCGGATCGCTTCATATATTTCTAAGGCTGTGGTGCTTGGGTCGGAATAAACACTGCCATTGCTGTCCTTAGATTAGTTTGCACGCACGTCTACATGAGCCCTAACAAGTTAGCAGCTAACCCTCAAATTTCCAGTCTGGCAGGTACCACTTGACTAATGCGGGCGTCACACGGGACAATAAATCGTGCGATCGCATAAGCGTTCGCACCCGCCCCCGTCGTTTGTGCGTCACGGGCAATTAGTTGCCCGTGGCGCACAAAGTCGTTAACCCCTGTCACACGTACTTACCTGCCAGACGACTTCGCTGTGGGCGGCGAACATCCACTTCCTGAAGGGAGAGGGACATTCAGCGTCACAGCGACGTCACACGGCAGCCGGCCAATAGAAGCGGAGGGGCGGAGATGAGCGGGACGTAAACATCCCGCCCACCTCCTTTCTTCCACATTGTCAGCGGAACGCAGGTAAGCTGTGACGAACAACCGGCATGCAGATGGAGGAACGAGATTATGAAAATGAACGACGTGTCAACGAGCAACGATAAGGTGAGTATTTTTGCTCGTTCACAGTTGTTCGGAGGTGTCACACGATATCTCTGATGATGCCGGATGTGCATCACTAACGACGTGACCCCGACGACATATCGCCAGATATATCGTACCGCATTGAACATGACATCCGCATTAGAATAATCCAAAAATAAGATCAAAGGAATATGGAAGTGAAGAAAACAAAGAGGCTCAACACTGAAACTTCTAATGTACACTAGTGTTCAAAATAATAGTTGTCCAATAGGAATAACCAGATTGTTCACTGTTTTTGGTATAAATTATATTACCATATGCCAAATAATTTACCAGTTGGTGCAGTAGATTCTTAGAAAACCCCCAGACTCTGCATTAATGATCTGCAGGTTTTTCAGTATGTGTATTTGAATAATTAATTGAAAGGGGGGTGTTCAAAATAATAGCAATGAGGAGGTAAATGTGTGCGGTCAATCATTCTGTGAAGAAACCGGTGTGAATTAGGTGGCCCTTATTTAAGGGTGAAGCCGACACATGTTGTACATGCATTTCTCCTTGAAAGCCTGAGAAATATGGGTCATTCGAGACATTGTTCAGAAGAACAGCGTAATTTGATTAAAAAGTCGATTGGAGAGGGTAAAACTTATAAATAAGTGCAGACAATTATCGGTTGTTCAGCTAAAATAATCTCCAATACTTTAAAATGGAAAGCAAAAACAGAGACGTGGAAGACAACGGAAGACGACTATTTGAATGGATGGAAGAATAGCCAGAATGGCGAAGGCTCAGCCGATGATCAGCTCCAGGATGATCAAAGAGAGTCTCACGTTACCTGTGAGTATTGTGACCGTGAGAAGACCCCTGTGTGAAGCTAATCTATTAGCAAGAAGTCCCTGCAAAGTCCTACTATAAAAAAAAATACATGAACTGAAGCTGATACAATTTGCCAAAGAACACATCAATTGGCCTAAAGAGAAATTGAGAAACATTTTGTGGACTGATGAAAGCAAAATTGTTCTTTTTGAGTCTAAAGCCTGCTTTACACGTTGCAATTTCGCAGACGATATCGTATGCGATTTGCAACGCTCCCATCGTATGTGCAGCACGTTCAATTTGTTGAGCGTGCCGCACAAACGATTAACCCCCGTCACACGTACTTACCTTCCATACGACCTCGATGTGGGCGGCGAACATCCACTTCCTGGAGTGGGAGGGACGTTCGGCGTCACATCGACGTCACGCGGCAGCCGGCCAATAGAAGCGGAGGGGCGGAGCTGAGCGGGACGTAAATATCCCGCCCACCTCCTTCCTTACGCATTGTGGGCCGGGAGCCGCAGGACGCAGGTAAGATCTGTTCATCGTTCCCGGGGTGTCACACACTGCGATGTGTGCTATCCCGGGTACGATGAACAATCTGACGTGCAATTCTAGAGAAAGGTTCGACGTTTTAACGTTCAATCGCAATCGCACGTACCTGTCACACACTGCAATGTACCTTACGATGCCGGATGTGCGTCACTTACGACGTGACCCCGCCGACACATTGTAAGATACATTGCAGCATGTAAAGCAGGCTTAAGGGCCGCAGATAGTTCATAAGATGACCCCCAAACTCTGAATTCAAGCCACTGTACACTCTGAAGACAGTGAAGCATGGTGGTGCAAGCATCATGATATGGGCATGTTTCTCTTACTATGGTGCCTATTTACCACATACCAGGGATCATGAACCAGTTTGCATATATCAAAATACCTGAAGAAATGATGTTGCCTTACGCGGAAGAGAAAATTACCTTGAAATGGGTGTTTCAACAAGACCATGACCTCAAACACACCAGTAAACCAGCAAAATCTTGGTCCCAGTCCAACAAAATTCAGGACATGAAGTGGCCAGCCCAATGCCTGGTATATAATCCAATAGAACACTTGTGGGGTGACATCAAAAATGCCGTTTCTAAGGCAAAGCCAACAAATGCAAATAAATTGCGGGATGTAGTCAAAGCATCCTGAGCTGGAATAACAGGTGACAGGTGCTAGAAGTTGGTTGACTCTATGCAACATAGATGTGAAGAACTTCTAAAAAACTGTGGTTACACAACTAAATATTAGGTTAGTGATTCACAGGAATGCTAAATCCTAAATGAAGAGAGGACAGATTTCGAGTATGTAAAGATAAGTGCAGACAGTACTATTTTTTTAACAGCCCAATGTTCATTTTTTGATATTTACTGTAATGTAGTTAAAAATTATATACATTTCTCTGCATGTTTTGATTTAGAAAATAGTGTGTAACGTTCTCAATGCAGGAAATAAAAACTATTATAAAGAATTTGGGCTTAACTCATATTTTTGTACACACTGCTATTATTTTGAACACTACTGTAGATGTGTTCAGAGCTTTAATCTGATATAAAACTATACTTAGTTCTCCTTAGACTTGTAGTGATCTAAATTCCGTTTTGTTGATCACAGGAGAAAGTTTGGATGGTCTGACCAGATCATAGGTGTTAAAAATTCTGCCAGCCTCATATTCTACATGCCTATTACCAAAGTGTTCATATAACGGATTTATTCCCAGACTTATGTATCTCTGAATGGAATGGGACTTCAGTCTCTTTTCTTACATTAGCTCTCAATGGTTCACTTTCTTCAGCAAACTTGTGTAATAAGGCACATTAGCTTCCATTATATGTAATACTCACCAGGAGTGATAATATTTCAAGTCCCATTATCTCTCATACAATAGGTTCTTGTATTTCTATGAAAAATGCTCTTTTTCTCCTTTTTATCCTCATCACTTTAGATGTTTCCGTTATCGTGTGAAGAATGGTCTGTAGAGATTGTTTGTTCTCGTCATAGGACCTAATGGACTGTCTTAAGTGTGTTTTGCTGGAAGGGATTAGATCGGAAGTCACTGTGGTAAGATCCAGATGATGTAGCGCTCTGCAGAAATTTGTTTGCATGATTGAATCACAGAGTCACAAAATAACTAAATTTGGTAATTGTGTTTCAATTATAACAGTGCCTGAGAATAATACAGCATTGTATAAACTAGAAAATTTACAGGTCATGAAATCATAAAGGCAATACCTATTTTATCAACTACAGTTAGGTCCAGAAATATTTGGACAGTGACACAAGTTTTGTTATTTTAGCTGTTTACAAAAATATGTTCAGAAATACAATTATATATATAATATGGGCTGAAAGTGCACACTCCCAGCTGCAATATGAGAGTTTTCACATCCAAATCGGAGAAAGGGTTTAGGAATCATAGCTCTGTAATGCATAGCCTCCTCTTTTTCAAGGGACCAAAAGTAATTGGACAAGGGACTCTAAGGGCTACAATTAACTCTGAAGGCGTCTCCCTCGTTAACCTGTAATCAATGAAGTAGTTAAAAGGTCTGGGGTTGATTACAGGTGTGTGGTTTTGCATTTGGAAGCTGTTGCTGTGACCAGACAACATGCGGTCTAAGGAACTCTCAATTGAGGTGAAGCAGAACATCCTGAGGCTGAAAAAAAAGAAAAAATCCATCAGAGAGATAGCAGACATGCTTGGAGTAGCAAAATCAACAGTCGGGTACATTCTGAGAAAAAAGGAATTGACTGGTGAGCTTGGGAACTCAAAAAGGCCTGGGCGTCCACGGATGACAACAGTGGTGGATGATCGCCGCATACTTTCTTTGGTGAAGAAGAACCCGTTCATAACATCAACTGAAGTCCAGAACACTCTCAGTGAAGTTGGTGTATCTGTCTCTAAGTCAACAGTAAAGAGAAGACTCCATGAAAGTAAATACAAAGGGTTCACATCTAGATGCAAACCATTCATCAATTCCAAAAATAGACAGGCCAGAGTTAAATTTGCTGAACAACACCTCATGAAGCCAGCTCAGTTCTGGAAAAGTATTCTATGGATAGATGAGACAAAGATCAACCTGTACCAGAATGATGGGAAGAAAAAAGTTTGGAGAAGAAAGGGAACGGCACATGATCCAAGGCATACCACATCCTCTGTAAAACATGGTGGAGGCAACGTGATGGCATGGGCATGCATGGCTTTCAATGGCACTGGGTCACTTGTGTTTATTGATGACATAACAGCAGACAAGAGTAGCCGGATGAATTCTGAAGTGTACCGGGATATACTTTCAGCCCAGATTCAGCCAAATGCTGCAAAGTTGATCGGACGGCGCTTCATAGTACATGTAATACTATTGTATGTACTGAGGATTTCGATTGCGTTAGGGCAATGACAACCAGAGACGAGTTCTTGGTGCAGAGATGTTTATAATATGTAACCAACGATATGTACATAAACGGAACAAAACACACTAGAAACAATAAACACAGGAAATACCTTCCAGGATCGGAGCGAAGGGAATTCCCGGGGCCACGCACCGGACTCCCCCAGGGAGACCACCAAGAGCGAACCCCTATACAGGGAGTGTCTGGCAATCACCCCAGAAGACCTAAATGCGCAGCAGCCGGGACACAAAGGGCAATAGGTATAGTCCAAAAATGTCCGCACGAGATGAGAGTCCAGAGTGGTTACGAACCGGAAGGAACCGGGCAGAAGTGCTGACCAAAGACGGCAGACGGAGTCCGGGCACAGCTTGATGAGACCGGGTGAAGTCCAGAGTCGGTGTCGGTTGTTGTTCAGGAGGATCCAAAATGTCAATCAGGAACCAAGAGCAGCAAAGCAGGAGTACACAGCAAGCAGTATACTCAGGCACTGGACTAAGCTTAGGGGCGGCCTTTTAAACAGATGGACAGGAAGTAGGGCAACAGAACAGCAAACTCCATGTTAACAGAGGGCAAGCTCATTCAAAGGAGAACTGGAAATCCCGGACGTCTGACAGTACTCCCCCCCCCCCAGAAACGGCCTCAGGACGGATCAGGGCCTGGCTTGTCCGGGTACCGCCGATGAAACTGAGCAACCTTCCGGGGCGCCCGAATGTTACCCACAGGTTCCCAGGAATCGTCCTCGGGGGAGTACCCCTGCCAACGTACCAGATACTGAAGCCGATGCCGATGGAGCCGGGAGTCAATAATGTCCTCAACCACGAACTGCTCCTCGCCGTCAACCATCACAGGCGGAGGAGGAGGCACGACACGACCATGAAACGTATTAGGGGAAACGGGTTTGAGTAGAGAAACATGAAAGACCGGGTGTACCTTTAAATGGTGCGGCAACCTCAGCCGACAGGCCACAGGGCTCACGATCCCGGTGATCTTAAACGGACCGATGAATTTCTGTCCCAGCTTCTGCGAAGGAACACCCAATCTCAGGTTTTTGGTGGATAACCACACCGAGTCCCCTACCTTATACATGGGTGCCTGCTTCCGGTGAGTGTCTGCCGACTTCTTGTAACGCTCCTGAGCCGAAGCCACAGTGTCCTTTAAAACCTCCAGATTCTGTCGTAGCTCCGTCAATCTGTCCTCCACCGCTGGCACCGAAACCGCAACCGGTGACCTAGGCAAAACATTCGGATGGTAACCCAAGTTAGCGAAAAAGGGCGTTACCTTAGTGGAGCTGCTCTGAGTGTTGTTATACGAGAACTCCGCCAAAGGAAGCATCTTCAACCAATCGTCCTGCAGATGGCTGACATAACATCGGAGGTACTGTTCCAGGGTTTGATTAGTCCGTTCGGTTTGCCCATTTGTCTGAGGATGGTATGCAGAAGACAAACAGACATCAATCTGGAGTGCCGAACAAAACCCCTTCCAGAACTTAGACGTGAACTGCACGCCCCGGTCAGAGATGATCTCATCTGGTACCCCATGCAATCGGAATATATTCTGGATAACCAAATCCACTGTCTCTGCGGCTGAGGGAAGACCGGTACACGGAATAAAGTGAGCAGCTTTTGTCAACCGATCCACCACCACTAAAATGGTATTGTGACCGCCTGAGACTGGCAACTCCACAATAAAATCCATTGAGATGGATCCCCAAGGGCGAGATGGAACGGGTAACGGTTGAAGGAGTCCCGTAGGAGCCACACGAGGGACCTTGCACCGGGCACAAACCACACATGAGTGGACATAGTCTTCTACATCCTTTAAACAGGTAGGCCACCAGAAAAAACGACTCAGAAATTCCTGCGTCTTCTGTACCCCCCTATGACCAGCCAACACGGAGTCATGGACCAACTTGAGAACCCGAAGTCTTACGGCCTCCGGGACATAAATACGTCGCTCTCTCAACCACACCCCATTCCGAAGAACAAGAGTCACATCATTCGGGGGGGCAGCAAGAAATACGTCACCATCATAGGCCAGCTTGATGTCCTTCCACAAGTCCTGGTCCTGGATTACTCCAACGAAATTGGCATCCGATAACACGGTCTGAGACGGGGTTCCAGGCACGGAGTCCATGGCGTGGATTCGGGACAAGGCATCGGCTTTCCCATTACGTGAACCTGGACGGTATGTAACGATAAAATTGAACTGGTTAAGGAATAAGCTCCAACGGGCTTGCCGTGGAGACAGGCACCTGGCAGACTTAAGAAATTCCAGGTTACGATGATCTGTGAGTACTATCACTTGCTGCGCAGCTCCCTGTAAGTGGTGTCTCCATTCCTTAAAAGCTGAAATAATCGCCAACAATTCCTTGTCCGCAATGTCATAGTTCTTTTCTGCAGGGGACAACCGGCGAGAAAAGAAAGCACACGGATGCAAGAGACTCTTGTCCCCAGTCCTTTGGGAAAGGATAGCCCCTAATGCATAATCGGAAGTGTCGACTTCCACAATAAAGGGGAGTGTGGGATTCGGGTGTATTAGTATTGGCGCTGAGGTAAAACAAACCTTGAGACGATTGAAAGCTTCCTGGGCCTGGGCGGACCACACAAACTTCTGTCCTTTCTTGGTTAACAGAGTGATAGGACGGACGATCTCTGAAAAGTTACGGATAAAGCGTCTGTAAAAGTTGGCAAAACCGACAAAGCGTTGTACCTCCTTGATGTTTCCCGGTTCCGGCCAGTCTAGAATTGCTTGTATCTTGCCAGACTCCATGTTCAGTCCCTGAGGAGAGATGACATATCCTAAAAATTGTATTTGTGAGCAATGGAATTCGCACTTCTCCAGTTTAATATACAGGTGGTTATCCCTCAGACGGGTAAGTACTGTCTTGACGTGCTCCTGGTGTTCCTGTAGGGAATCAGAAAAGATCAAGATATCATCCAGGTAAATCACCATGAATTGGTCCATTATATCCCTAAAAATATCGTTGACTAGGTGTTGGAAAGCCGCAGGAGCGTTACAAAGTCCAAAAGGCATCACTAGATACTCATAATGTCCATAACGACATCTGAACGCTGTCTTCCACTCGTCTCTGGGACGTATGCGGAGTAGATTATATGCCCCACGGAGATCCAATTTAGTGAATATCTTTGCCTGTTGGACTCTCTCCAATAGCTCAGGAATCAACGGTAACGGATACCGGTTCCGGATGGTTATCTTATTTAGTTCCCGGTAGTCAATACAAGGTCTCAGAGTCCCCTCTTTCTTTTTCACGAAAAAGATGGGTGCCCCTGCTGGTGAGGTAGAAGGGCGAATAAATCCCTTGGCTAGACTTTCATCGATGTAATCCTTTAGTGCTTCTAACTCAGGTGCCGCCAACGGGTAGACATGACCAAACGGGATCTCCGCCCCTGGGAGTAAGTCTATGGGACAATCATACGGTCTATGCGGGGGAAGCCGATCTGGTTTTCTTTTGTCGCATATATCAGCGAAGTCATGATAAACCGGGGGTAGAACAGGTACCTGTACAGTGCCCTCCGCATTCGGTGTTACTGGAACCGGTACAGTTGGACTAATGGTCGGACCACTCTGCGGTGGGAAGGATATTTCCTTAGTCTCCCAATCGATGACTGGATTTGTAGACCGTAGCCACGGAATTCCTAAAATAATCGGAAAATGGGGAGAAGAAATCAACATAAAAACAAGAGTCTCCTGCTGACCTGGCTTCATCACACATTCTAGGGGTACTGTTTCCCGATCAACTGGTCCAGAAACTAACGGAGATCCGTCTACCGTTTCCATGGTAACCGGTGAGGATCTTTGTTGAGTCCGGATACCGTGTTTCCTGGCAAAAGAAGAGTCCATGAAATTTCCCCCTGCCCCAGAGTCTATCATAGCAGATGTAGGTATTAACTGTCCCTCCCACCGTATCTGAATGGGAAGCGAGCAATGGGTGTATTTCCCTTCTGAGTCCTTAGGTGATGTTGACATGACAGTCAAGGGAAATACCGCATCCAGGTGTCCACTTGCCTCAGAGATATCGGACTCTGCGTCCGTGTTGTCACACTCTGCCATGGCTGCCAATACCTTATTTGGGCGATTTGGACGTCTTGGGCAGTCAATCAGGAAATGGTCCGATTGACCGCAATAGAAACACAAACGCTCACGGAGCCGGTGTTCACGACGTTCGTTGGTCTCTCGCTTTTGCAGAGAGTCCACTTGCATAGGAACATCCTCGGCCTCCCGTGGCGTCCTGAGAGCGGGTTCTCTGGAAGGAAACGCAAAGTTGGTTACCCGGTTTACAGCTGCCCATTTTTCTTGTCTACGTTCAGTCAAGCGGGTATCAATACGCACACAGTGTTGGAGAAACAGTTCAAAATCCCCTGGAGATTCGGAACGAGCTAACTCGTCCTTGATGGTACTGGACAAACCTTTTCTGAAAACTGACAATAACGCATTGTTTCCCCAGTCGGTGTCTACCACTAACCTCTTGAACTCAGTGGCGTATTCAACGACAGACCACTTTCCCTGACGTAAGGAAAGGAGAGCCGATTCAGCGGTAGCACAGCGATTCGGATCATCAAACATTTGCGCCATTGCGGTCAGAAAGTCATCCAGGTGATTTAAACGGATATCCCGATTCTCTATCATAGGATTAGCCCAAGCCAGTGCTCGTGAGGTTAACAACATGATTATACATAACACTTTTGACCGGTCAGAACGGTAATAATCAGCATGTACATCAAAAAACAGTATACACTGGTTAACAAATCCACGAAACTGACTACGATCACCACTGAAACGAAATGGGGGTAACCTAGGCATACCGGCAGCTGATACGGACGTAGTGGGGACGGCCTCCTGAGCCTCCACTCTGGTTCGCAAATCCTGAATAGCCGGACCCAGTACCTGGTGATCATGGCCCAGCTGTACCTCCACATCTCTAAGCTTAGTTTGCACCGCCTCCATCTCCTGCTGCAATGAGTTAATCATGGAAAAAAGCTGATCTACTCGTGTCTCAGTCATTGCCCCAGCGAAATCCTTTTATGGCCTGAGTATAATGTAATACTATTGTATGTACTGAGGATTTCGATTGCGTTAGTGCAATGACAACCAGAGACGAGTTCTTGGTGCAGAGATGTTTATAATATGTAACCAACGATATGTACATAAATGGAACAAAACACAGTAGAAACAATAAACACAGGAAATACCTTCCAGGATCGGAGCGAAGGGAATTCCCGGGGCCACGCACCGGACTCCCCCAGGGAGACCACCAAGAGCGAACCCCTATACAGGGACTGTCTGGCAATCACCCCAGAAGGCCTAAATGCGCAGCAGCCGGGACACAAAGGGCAATAGGTATAGTCCAAAAATGTCCGCACGAGATGAGAGTCCAGAGTGGTTACGAACCGGAAGGAACCGGGCAGAAGTGCTGACCAAAGACGGCAGACGGAGTCCGGGCACAGCTTGATGAGACCGGGTGAAGTCCAGAGTCGGTGTCGGTTGTTTTTCAGGAGGATCCAAAATGTCAATCAGGAACCAAGAGCAGCAAAACAGGAGTACACAGCAAGCAGTATACTCAGGCACTGGACTAAGCTTAGGGGCGGCCATTTAAACAGATGGACAGGAAGTAGGGCAACAGAACAGCAAACTCCATGTTAACAGAGGGCAAGCTCATTCAAAGGAGAACTGGAAATCCCGGAAGTCTGACAGTACAGATGGACAATGACCCCAAGCATACAGCCAAAGCTACCCAGGAGTTCATGAGTGCAAAAAAGTGGAACATTCTGCAATGGCCAAGTCAATCACCAGATCTTAACCCAATTGAGCATGCATTTCACTTGCTCAAATCCAGACTTAAGACGGAAAGACCCACAAACAAGCAAGACCTGAAGGCTGCGGCTGTAAAGGCCTGGCAAAGCATTAAGAAGGAGGAAACCCAGCGTTTGGTGATGTCCATGGGTTCCAGACTTAAGGCAGTGATTGCCTCCAAAGGATTCGCAACAAAATATTGAAAATAAAAATATTTTGTTTGGGTTTGGTTTATTTGTCCAATTACTTTTGACCTCCTAAAATGTGGAGTGTTTGTAAAGAAATGTGTACAATTCCTACAATTTCTATCAGATATTTTTGTTCAAGCCTTCAAATTAAACGTTACAATCTGCACTTGAATTCTGTTGTAGAGGTTTCATTTCAAATCCAATGTGGTGGCATGCAGAGCCCAACTCGCGAAAATTGTGTCACTGTCCAAATATTTCTGGACCTAACTGTATACAAGGTGGGCCATAAGCATGGATACAGCCTGATAAAATGGAAGTGGTTGCTGATATCACCTTATCGTTTGTAGAATATTAGTACATGGGAGGGGCCAAACATTTGAGGCATGTGACGCCCATGGCGGCCATCTGCAAAGGCGCTATTTTGAATTCAACTTTAATTTTTTCAATGGGAAGGGGGTCATATGACACATCAAACACATAGAGAATTGCACAAGATGCACAAAACAATGGTGTGCTCATTTCTAACGTAGCTTTATTCATTGTCAAGTTATTGACACGTTTGTGACATGGAACAACGACAGTAACCCACTAAAGGATGTGCTCAAAGTGCTGCCCATTGTGTTGAATTGTCAACGCGACTATCTTCTTCCACTCTTGACACAATGAAAGCAATACCACAGAAGAAATGCTACCACAGGCCTCCTGTATCCATTGTTTCAGGTGCCCCTGACGCGCCCGCGGGGTCTTGGGGAATTACTCGTCACCGGGCTGGTGTTGGGGGTTTGGGTTGTCACAGTGGCCTGGCCCGGCTCCGTGATCCCGCGGTGTTAACCAATAGGGATGAGGGGATGATGGTGGGAGTAGTAGTAGTCAATTGTGACGCCACCTGTGGTATGCGGCCATAATGGGCTGCTGCTGCTGCGTAGGGTCTCTCTCTTCCGGGGCGGATGGTAATTCCTGTGGAGGATGATAGAGGAGGTAGTAGTGACCAATGGCGCCGGAGCGCGGGGCGACAGCAATAATGGGAACATACAGAGACTGCGATCAATGCTCTTTTACTCACTGTTCTGTCCTCGCCCTTGGAGTGGCGGATCCCGTATAGTTCAGAGGCCACCACCGGTCTTGTGAGACCTTCCTTTCTGCTCATTAGTGTTGATGAATACCTGTGACTTGTAGTCCTACAGGGACTCTGACCTTGGGTTAAGTTCCTGTCCCATATAGCAGGCAGCGCGAGTCCGCAATGGGCTGGATCGTGGTCACCACTCCTAGCTCTATTTGCTGCTGTGCCTCAGGCTCTTTGGTGGGCGAAGGGACATGCAATCCCCTCACCCGGTTCTGATGGCAAAACATGAAGTATTCACCACCACAGGGCTCCGTACCCTGACTGCGCTGGTCCTGAGGGAGATATTGAGCTCACCCCTTAGCTACCGTGCAGCTCCTCCATCTCACAGGCTCCGCCAGTGTCTCCTACTTTTCTCCTCTCTCCCTGAGAGAGCTCTGAAGCACTCTCCTCAGTCAGTCCTGAGGGAGCTCTGAAGCACTCCCCTCAGTGACCGTGTTTCTTCCGTGTCCCAGACTGTTCTGACCTGAATGTCTGTGTGTTCCCTTACTTCCCCAGTGCTGCCCCACCTCCCAGGCCGTTGTCCTAGCAACTGGAAAGTCCCAGTGGGAAAACACCTAAAATGTGTGTGTTGTGTGAATGTGATTAACACCAGTGAATAACCTCCTCCTTACTAAGTACTGCACCTTAAGTGAGATGCAATACCCTGTGGTGACCACACCCCACACCATGGGTCCCAGATCTGCAGTATTGGTCCCACTTTACTAATCTGTAAGTGAAAGTAAATAACCACAAACAAAAAAACCACCCTCTTTCACCACTTTATTAATCCCCCAAACAACCCTCCAGGTCTGACGTAATCCACACGAGGTCCCACGACGCTTCCAGCACAGCTACATCTGACTCTCACAGTGAGCGGCCATAGAACATGACTGCCCGCTGTGAGCTCCACAGAGCAACTGAAGTGAGTCGTCCCGCTGTGACAGCAAATCACCGGAGTGACTGGACTGAACTGCACGATCAGCGGTGCCGTCACTCAGGTGATTTTCAGTCTCAGCTGGAGTCCTCCACCTGTGACCACAATTCAGGCCACGACTGAAGTGAACCGCAGGTGGAGGGCTCATCTGAGTGATGTCACCACTGATCGTGCAGCTCACTTCAGTCTCTCTCTCTCCCTCCCTCCCCGCCAGTCGAATCAGGTTTTTCGTCAACTGCCTGCAAGTGAAATCGTGGGTAAACCGACTCCAGTTCGCATCCCATTTTAGCATGTGATTCTCTACTGACCATTTCGGTTTACCTGCAGAAAATATCTGCAACTCATCTGCAGCATGTGCACATAGCCTTACTGTGATCCAATTCTCTTGCATGTGAGAATTGAATCACAGGTGCGAAGAAGACGGAGAGCTTAATTATATACATTATTATATATATTATATATTCATTGTTTACAATCTGTACCTGGAGACATATCTTTTGGTATGGCATTAGTCATTGTGAGGTGACGTCAGTGCCATATTGTGTAGTGAGTGAAATTAGGGACAACGGACAGGACCAGATGCCACTGTGTTCACTACATAAAGGTTATCAGTTGCCGAGGGCACAAACCTAGTGACAGGAACGCTCCTGTGCTGTCCTAATGAAGCTGCTTCTCATGAGCTGGAAGTTTCTCCTGAGTAAAATTAGATGTGATCACAAGAGAGAAACAATACGCAGAAGACAGACTTCAAGATCAAAATTGAGAATACGGAGAAGACAGACTTCAAGATCAAAACTGAGATATAAGGCAGCTGCAATCAGTTACATCATTAGTAAATGTCATCGGATTCCATCTGAAAAACTGACTTCTTGCTTTTACTATATGTGCCAACCCTTTATTTGCACGGCTGGTCTGCAGGCATTATTTTAGGGGCTTTAAAATATTTTAGCTTTGTATTTTGTGACGCCATCCCATTTTGTTTGAGAGCCACCACAGATACTGAGTCGAAGCAGCATGTAGAAGGGTCAGATGTGCTTTTATGCCTTTTTTGCCAACAGGTAGGAGCTTCCTTCTGCCATGTGTAAGAAGTCAATTCACCATTTGTCTCACTTCAGTCGGTTCAGCTGATGCAGCACCTCTTTGTGGAAATACTCTTTAGGTCCTCCTGTTCTGCTACATATAGGGGACCTGGCTCACACCCCCTGAGCCCATCTATCCTTCCTGATTGTGTAGAGTGGTGTGGGCGATTGTTGTGAGTGAGAGATTGACTCCGGAAACCCCAGCACACTACATGAGCGTGCGAAGTTCTGCAGCAAAGTGCGGGGATTGCAGATAAGTGCATAGTTTAAACACAATCTCATAGTGGTGATAACTGTAATTGTTTAATTTCATTAGGGAATTGTGTGTCTGTTTGTCTGTGATACTGTAAAAAAGCAAAAAAATAAAAAGAAGTTGTCTTGTGATTTAATTAGTAATATTAGCCACACCTGTTTCTAGATGCTTCTGGGAGCTTCTGGTAGTTGTTGTGGTACTATATAAACCAGCCAGAATAAGCGAGGTTGCTGAGTGTGCAAGGTTCTGCAAAAAAGTGCTGGGATTTCAGATAGGTCCATAGTTTAAACACAATCTCATAGTTTGACACAAGAACATAGTTTGAATATATCCTTATACGTTTCCAATTGTTTTCTTTTTCTTTGTTTTTCTACTTTACTGTTTATCCCCATTTAATAGGTGCTCCATGAACAATGCTACCAGGCGTGTATCTTGTCAGATGTATGCATGGCTTGAGCAGCCGTTCGAGGGTGATTATGTCTGCACTCGATGCAAGCATGTTACGTATTTGGAAGCCCAGGTAACTGATCTAAATAAGCAGCTTGCAACACTCAGGGGCATTGCAAACCTGGAGAGGAGTTTAGAGCTCACTGAGCTTTCTCTGGCTGGGGGCCAGTGATATGGAGGAGGGTGGAGGTGGGGAAGATCAGGACCCAGAGGTAGGTAGCTGGGTAACAGTTAGAAAAAGAGGTAGGGGGAAAAAGTGTCAGGGAGCCTAGTCCTGACCTGGCACAACCTAGTAAATATGCCTGTTTGGCTGATATTAGGAATGAAGGGCCAGGACAAGGGTCATTACAGCAGGACGTTGCTCCTAGCAACCAGGAAAACGACTGCTGTAGGAAGGAGGGAAATATGAGTGCAGCAAAGCACGGACAGATGTTGGTGGTAGGGGACTCTATAATTAGGTGGACAGACAGGGTCATCTGTTGCCGAGACCTTGAATGCCGAACAGTGTATTGTCTGTCGGGTGCTCAGGTTCGGCATATTGCGGATTGGATAGACAGATTGCTGGGTGGGGCTGGCGAAAACCCAGCGGTCATGGTGCACATTGGTACTAATTACAAAGTTAGAGGCAGGTGGAAGGTCCTTAAAAATGATTACAGGGAACTAGGAGAGAAGCTGAGGTCCAGGACCTCCAAGGTGGTGTTTTCAGAAATACTACCGGTGCCACGAGCGTCACTAGAAAGACAGCAGGAGCTTAAGGAGATAAATACATGGCTTAGAAATTGATGCAGGAAGGAAGGGTTCGGGCTCATGGAGAACTGGGCTGACTTCTCAGTCGGCTACAGGCTCTACAGTAGGGACGGGCTGCAGCTCAATGGGGAGGGTGCAGCTGTGCTGGGGGAGAAAATGGTCAGATGGATGAAGGAGCTTTTAAACTAGGATCTTGGGGGAGGGAGGGTAGTGAAGCAAATAAGGGGATAGATGGAGCAGATAAAGACAATGAGACGGTAGGGGTCAATGAAGGATTAGGGAGGGATGGGACATGCAAGGAACATAGGGAGGCTAGGAGTAATAAATGTGTTAATAGTATTAAATGTCTAATGGCAAATGCAAGAAGTCTTGCAAACAAAATGAACGAATTGGAGACTTTTATGTCAACCATGGGTTATGATGCAGTGGGCATTACGGAAACTTGGCTGGATTAAAGTCATGACTGGGTGACAAACATACAGGGTTATACTACATTCAGGAAGGACAGGAAAGACAAAAAGGTGGTGGGGTGTGTATATTTATCAAATCTAACCTAAAACCTGTGTTGAATGATGACATTGGTGGGAACTGCAACAATGTAGAGTCAGTATGGGTAAATGTACATGGGGAGGGGAATAATGAAAAAATGCTAATTGGAGTTTGCTATAAGCCTCCTAAGTTAACATACAGTTAGGTCCAGAAATATTTGGACAGTGACACAATTTTCGCGAGTTGGGCTCTGCATGCCACCACATTGGATTTGAAATGAAACCTCTACAACAGAATTCAAGTGCAGATTGTAACGTTTAATTTGAAGGCTTGAACAAAACTATCTGATAGAAATTGTAGGAATTGTACACATTTCTTTACAAACACTCCACATTTTAGGAGGTCAAAAGTAATTGGACAAATAAACCAAACCCAAACAAAATATTTTTATTTTCAATATTTTGTTGCGAATCCTTTGGAGGCAATCACTGCCTTAAGTCTGGAACCCATGGACATCACCAAACGCTGGGTTTCCTCCTTCTTAATGATTTCCCAGGCCTTTACAGCCGCAGCCTTCAGGTCTTGCTTGTTTGTGGGTTTTTCCGTCTTAAGTCTGGATTTGAGCAAGTGAAATGCATGCTCAATTGGGTTAAGATCTGGTGATTACTTGGCCATTGCAGAATGTTCCACTTTTTTGCACTCATGAACTCCTGGGTAGCTTTGGCTGTATGCTTGGGGTCATTGTCCATCTGTACTATGAAGCGCCGTCCGATCAACTTTGCGGCATTTCGCTGAATCTGGGCTGAAAGTATATCCCGGTACACTTCAGAATTCATCCGGCTACTCTTGTCTGCTGTTATGTCATCAATAAACACAAGTGACCCAGTGCCATTGAAAGCCATGCATGCCCATGCCATCACTTTGCCCCCACCATGTTTTACAGAGGATGTGGTGTGCCTTGGATCATGTGCCGTTCCCTTTCTTCTCCAAACTTTTTTCTTCCCATCATTCTGGTACAGGTTGATCTTTGTCTCATCTGTCCATAGAATACTTTTCCAGAACTGAGCTGGCTTCATGAGGTGTTTTTCAGCAAATTTAACTCTGGCCTGTCTATTTTTGGAATTGATGAATGGTTTGCACCTAGATGTGGACCCTTTGTATTTACTTTCATGGAGTCTTCTCTTTACTGTTGACTTAGAGACAGATACACCTACTTCACTGAGAGTGTTCTGGACTTCAGTTGATGTTATGAACAGGTTCTTCTTCACCAAAGAAAGTATGCGGCGATCATCCACCACTGTTGTCATCCGTGGACGCCCAGGCCTTTTTGAGTTCCCAAGCTCACCAGTCAATTCCTTTTTTCTCAGAATGTACCCGACTGTTGATTTTGCTACTCCAAGCATGTCTGCTATCTCTCTGATGGATTTTTTCTTTTTTTTCAGCCTCAGGATGTTCTGCTTCACCTCAATTGAGAGTTCCTTAGACCGCATGTTGTCTGGTCACAGCAACAGCTTCCAAATGCAAAACCACACACCTGTAATCAACCCCAGACCTTTTAACTACTTCATTGATTACAGGTTAACGAGGGAGACGCCTTCAGAGTTAATTGTAGCCCTTAGAGTCCCTTGTCCAATTACTTTTGGTCCCTTGAAAAAGAGGAGGCTATGCATTACAGAGCTATGATTCCTAAACCCTTTCTCCGATTTGGATGTGAAAACTCTCATATTGCAGCTGGGAGTGTGCACTTTCAGCCCATATTATATATATAATTGTATTTCTGAACATATTTTTGTAAACCGCTAAAATAACAAAACTTGTGTCACTGTCCAAATATTTCTGGACCTAACTGTACCTGAACAAATAGAGGGTGAAATGCTGGAACAAATTGAAAAGGCAGCTAATAATAATAATCGGGTCCTTATTATGGGGGATGTCAACTATCCAGACATACAGTGGGACATAGAATCTTCTGGTTGTGCTAAAAGCTGTAAGTTTTTATCTACTATTCAAGACAATTTCCTCTCTCAGATGGTAGATGAACCAACCAGGGGAGATAATTTGCTAGATCTTGTCCCGTCAAATAGACAGGATACAATTTCAGATTTACAGGTCCGGGAGCACTTCGGCACCAGCGATCATAATATGGTAGGCTTCAAAGTAATATTCAATAGAATATTTCAAAGGGGAAATGCTAAAACCTGGAATTTTAGGAAAGCTGATTTCAACAAATTAAGGGAAGAGCTTAAATGTGTGGATTGGGAAAAAGTCATGGTAACTTGGGATACCAAACATAAATGGGGTATGTTTATGGATATACTACTAGAGTCCTGTAAAAAAACTTATACCCTCCGGTAATAAAATGTCCAGGAATGAAAAGAAACCACTATGGATAAATAAGACTGTGCAAAGCAAAAAGAAAGGGCGTTTAAAATCTTGAAGGCTGAGAATACAGAAATAGCATTTCAGAAGTATAAAGATTTCAATAGGAAATGTAAAAAAGAAATCAAGCAAGCAAAATTAGCTACTGAAACAAAAATCGCCAATGACATTAAAATAAATCCCAAAATCTTTTATAAATACATTAATGCCAAAAGGAAAACAAAGGATAATATTGTCCCCTTAAAATATAATAACAAGTTAGTTATACAGGACAAACAAAAGACTGAGATATTAAATAGGCATTTCTCATCTGTGTTCACCAAGGAACTGACCTGTACCAGGGATCATTCAACAAGTGAAAAATCAAAGTTCCCCACCCAATATAATCAATTTAACACAAGAAGAAGTACGCCTACGTCTGAGTAAATTAAACATTGACCAAACCCCAGGGTCAGATGGCATTCATCCACGAATATTGAGGGAATTGAGCTCCATAATCGACAGACCGCTGTATCTCATCTTTTTAGACTCGCTTGTAACAGGGTTGGTGCTTTAGGATTGGAGGATAGCTGATGTGGTACCGATATTTAAGAAAGGTAAAAAGGTGGATCCAGGCAACTACCGTCCAGTAAGCCTGACATGAGTAGTATGCAAAGTTTTTGAGGGCATTTTAAGGGATGACATGCAAAAATAACTGACAAACAGCATGGATTCATGAAAGATAAGTCATGTCTAACCAACCTGTTGGGGTTCTTTGAGGGGGTAAGTGCAAACCTGGATATTGGTAATGCAGCTGATGTGATTTATTTGGACTTTGCAAAAGCATTTCATACTGTACCACATAATAGCCTTATACTAAAGCTCCAGAAGCAAGGACTAGGGGAAACTATATGCAACTGGGTAAGGAATTGGCTAAAAGATAGGAAACAAAGAGTAGTCATAAATGGTACTTTCTCTAAAGGGGCTATAGTGAGCAGTGGTGTGCCGCAGGGATCTGTGCTAGGACCGATTCTTTTTAATCTCTTTATTAATGACCTTGTGGATGGGATTGATAGTAAAGTGTCAGTCTTTGCTGATGACACCAAACTATGTAGGATAGGATATTAAAAACTGACCTTGATAGTACAATATTATAAAAAGATCTGGATAAGATGTCAGAATGGGCAGATATCTGGCAAATGAGATTTAATGTTGATAAATGTAAAGTAATGCACCTAGGATGGAGTAATCCTTTAACTGCGTATACATTAAATGGAAGTAAACTCGGGACTGCAGAACAGGAGAAGGACTTGGGTATTCTTATTACAAATAAGCTGAGCAACAGTACTCAATGTCAAGCAGCAGCTGCTAAAGCAAACAAGATTTTAGGGTATATAAAAAGAGAGATTAGATCCCGTGATCCCAACGTATTGTTATCCCTCTATAAATCACTTGTAAGGCCACATCTGGAATATGGGATCCAGTTTTGGGCTCCACATTTTAAAAAGGACATTCAGAAGTTAGAGTCAGTTCAAAGGCGGGCAACTAGATTACTACAAGGAATGGAAGGCCTCCCATATGATGACAGGTTGAAAAAGTTAGATATGTTTAGCTTACTAAAAAGACGTCTCAGAGGAGATCTCATTTATATGTATAAATACATGTGTGGTCAATATAAAGGACTGGCACATGGCTTATTTCTTCCGAAGACAATACTAAGGACCAGGGGGCACTCACTGCGAGTGGAAGAAAAGTGATTCCGGCAGCTAAATAGGAAAGGGTTCTTTACAGTTAGAGCAGTCAGACTGTGGAATGCCCTACCACAAGCGGTAGTAATGGTAGATACTATAACAGCTTTTAAAAAAGGGCTGGATGATTTTCTCAGTACACACAACATTGTTGGTTACAAATTACTTAGTGACCAAATGTAGAACTGGTGGAGGAAGGCTGAACTAGATGGACCTAGGTCTTTTTTCAACCTAAGTTACTATGTAACTATGTAAAAACCTGATCCTGGCTGGGTGTGTTGACTTGCGCCTTGTGGACTGGGAACTCCTGCAAGCCGCATACTGCCGCTGATCGGATGTAAAAAATGAAGAAGTGCCTGTGTTTCTATTATACTTTTCCTCTGATTGTTCCACTCCTGGTTTTGGCTACAAATACAGAGGTAAAAAAATTCACCAAATACTCAACGTGTGCACGCGGCCTAATTAATAGTTCAAATTTAGTAATGATGTTAGATAGCGTGCAACTCAATAAATTTGTCACATGGTGTTTGGCTCTACACTCGCCGAGTGTCACGGCAACATCAGATGCTGTTCAGACCACAGACTGACACTACTTACTATACTTTCTCCGGTGCTTCTGAGTTTCACAGGCAGGCTTGAGCGTCAGCCAGCTGTGTGCTCATTAGTGATCGGACTAGCAGGAGTTAATTGCTGGTTACTTTTTGGATTACATGTTGCAGGAGATCTATCACAGTTACTCACTGCTCTTTTAAGATGGAGGGATTTGTCTTCCCATGTTGAGTATAGCGTTTTGCTACTGGTCCATGTGCTGTTGTGTTCCAGTAACTGGTGATTTACTTCATGTTGCTTGGTGTGCTGTGGTATTCCTCCTCTCATCTGGTTATTTCCTACCTGCTGTTTGTTTTCCTCCTTTCCTCCTTACAATTTGTTGTCTGATATCTCTGTGTGAGGGTGGTATGTTATAGAGTTTTGGTTTCCCTTGTTTGTCTATCACCGTTGGTGTTATCACTCTGTCCGTTCCCCCCGGGGTAGGGAGGGAGGGGGTATTAAAACAGGGCTGGTAAGGAGCAAGGTCAGGCTGGCTACTCAGACATCCTCACCATCAGAGGTAACTCTGAGATAAGGGATAGCTAGGGCCCCTCTAATCTGAGGGCCAGTCTAGAAGCCCTGGTACCCAATCTCCCCCGATCTACGTGACAACATTCCTTTCTACTTTGGCTGTAGCTTCTTCTCTAGTACTATAGATAGTCTTTTTGTAGCCCTAGTCATTGTTTTAAATAATTCTAAGCAGCATCAAGCAAAAAATAATTGCAGCTTTGAATAAGAATATTTGCATATGATGCCTTCTTTGGCATCTTTTTTGGTTGTGTAGGGTTTCAGCTCTCTGGTAGCAGCTTGGATAGATACCAACACAGGGTTTTTATATTAAAACAGCATAAGGTTTATTGTCCATCATAAACTTCATGGCTTGAAAATGAAAACAACTTTTCTTCAGTGAAAATAAATAGCATAAATAGTCCTTTCTTCAGGTACAATGCACAAATTAAATGCAGCCTCACCAATTCCAGGCCGAATTATTGTGGACTGGTGGACTAATGCTGTTGCGTTTCTGCCCCTAAAGAAATCAATAACAATGTTATGTTATGTTGTGTAATGTGAAAAATGTCCTAATGTGAATTGTGTTATAATGTGTTGTAATGTGGGCCTGAGTAATATATAATGGAACAAAAAAAGACAGTTGCACTCTGAAATGCTAAAGCATGCAAACCATGAATGTAAAGGGGGCTTTACACACCGCGATATCACTGGTGAAAGCACCTGCCCCCGTCGTTTGTGCGTCACAGGCAAATTGCTGCCCATGGCGCACAAAATCGTTAGGAGCTGTCACACCTCCTTACTTTCCCAGCGACGTCGCTGTGGCCAGCGAACCACTTCCTTTCTAAGGGGGCGGTTTGTGCGGCGTCACTAAGCGGCCGCCCAATAGAAGCGGAGGGGAGGAGATGAGCGGCCGTAACATCCCACCCACCTCCTTCCTTCCTCATTGTCGGCGGCCGCAGGTAAGCTGTAGTTCGTCGTTCCCGAGGTGTCACACGTAGCGATGTGTGCTGCCTTGGGAACGACGAACAACCTCCATCCTGCAACAATCAATGATTTTTTGAAAATGAACGACGTGTCAACGATCAACGATAAGGTGAATATTTTTGATCGTTAACGATCGCTCGTTGGTTTCACACGCAACGACGTCGCTAACGATGCCGGATATGCGTCACGGAATATGTCGTTGGATACGTCGTTGCGTGTAACGGGGCCTTAAGACTATAGACATGCATTACTGCTTAAAGAAATCTAGGAAAAATTTAGCATGAAATAAAAATGTTAATTTATATATCTGCCCATTAGCTATGACAAGGCATACCTCGTATACTGGATACCTACTCTAACACCTCTCTCTGGGTTAAAAACTTTAATGTGTATGTGCAAGTAGGAACCTGCTACTATATCTATATTTTTCCTATATTGCATGTCTATATTCTTATATTCATGGTTTGCATGCTTTAAGATTTCAGAGTGCAACTATCTTTTTTTGATATATATGTCATGTTCAGGTTTGCACCTGTTCAGATTGCATGTTGGGAGTGCCGTCAGTTTGTTTGTCTAATGTATAATATAAGGTATATTGTATAGTAAGTACTCGTGGTAATGTGTTGTATAGCACTTGTTTAGTAAGTTGCCAGACTGTAAGGTCAGTGACAATTAAGCGTTGGGACTAGCCCACCATGAGAGTGGTCAATTGAAAGGGAGTGGGGCAGTTCATTCTGGAGGAGTCAGTGAAGACTTAGTGAGTGAAAGTGATGGACGCACAGTCGACTGTGAAGGTTTGTGGGTGGTTTGTGCTAATAAAAGAGAAGAAAAGGAGACAAAATACGAGATAGCATGACACCTCAAATATTGACAGAGACACTGAGTGTGAGCAGCGTTGAAATGGAAGACTGATCCTCGAATAGTGGCCCCAGACAATAGGATAAGTAGGACAGGACTTTAGCTGCCAGACCCCTTGACCGTTAGGATAACGGGTTAATCTTAACATGCATGTGAACGTAGCCAACTACCTAAGCGGTTTCCCTATAGGCGTCTGAGAGTGCAAATATTGACTCCGGTCATGATGGGAGCCTTAAGAAGACTGGATGTGGGACTGCAGGAAGGGGAGGTAACCATCACAAAGTGTACTGTAACACTAGGTTGGGTTGTGTTGGGACTTGCAAGACCAGTAAGATCTGGAGCAACCCAGTGTGAACTTAGACAGTGTCTGAACATGCCTTGCAAAACTAATGTGTCGGAAGATATTTGCCAGCTATCTGTAGTGTAAGGTTGCAACCGAGAATGAATCACATACAAATCATGCGGCACATATAGCGCACCACAGCAAAGTTTTACCATGACTCTAGCCACACCCAGTTGATGGTGAGGAACATTTAGCAGATGCCTAGGACTGTTCATTCATTCATAGTCATAGAAGCTAGAACTTTAACACCTTTATATAGCTTCACATAAATAGAAAAAATTCAAGTGGCACTCACCATCATAAAAGAAACATCCTTTATTTCCAATATTTAAAATCCATGCAGGAGAGCGCAGAGGGCATACGGATGATAGCTTTTTAGCTTCAAAAGTAGGCTTCATCAGGTACTCCTCTACTTTCTGACATAGAAATACTTCCTTAAATAGCCCTATATAAATGTCAGTGTAAGAAACAATGTGCAAAAAATCATTAAAGTGTCACAGCTCTCATATCAACGCAATTTATTTACAACAAAATTATAATCAGACCGAAAGATCATTTCTATCGTTAAAACCTAATGGACCTTGTGCATCTAATCTTAAGATTCACCTAGGTTCACAACGTAACAACATTCTATGACAATCTCCTCCTTTTTCAGGTAACTCGATTCTTTCCAGACCAGCAAAATTCAATTTGCTAGTATCAGACCCTTGAGTTTCTCTTACGTGTTTAATTAATCTGATAGCTCATATCCCTGTTTTAATGGAGTGGATATACTCACTAATCTAACAAATAGGGGCCTAATTGTCTTACCAATGTAATAAAATGTACACAGACAAAATATTACATACACCAAGGATTTGGTCTTGCACAAAATAAATTGTCTAACTTCGTGAACAAAAGCACCTAAATGAATATGATTATCTGTGAGGTGGAACCGACACAATGAACAATTTCTGCAATGGAAATTTCCCTGAAGGACCATCTTTTCCAACCAATTTTTAGACTTAGATTTTATCCAGTGTTTTACAATCCTATCTTTTGCATTTACACACCTCTTATTAGTTACAAATGGCTTTCTTAGTGGGATCTCCTGCAAATCCTTATCGTTCTATATTAGTTGCCAATTAATTTGTATAGCGTTGCGGATAAGAGAATCTATAGGACTGAATTTAAAACTAAAGATAAATATTTTTTAATTTTTGACAAATTTGGATCCTCTGGCTCTATTGAGAGCCTCGTTTAATTAAACAACAGAGTAACCCCTCCGAGAAAAAGGATAAGACAGCACATTTACTTGCACCTCCAAATTAGTGATGGGGAATAGTGAAATATTTGGGTTTGGATTATTTGTCTTGAATATTTTGTATTATTTGTGTATTCGTCACAAATAACAAATCTAATGCAAGTCAATGGGAAACTTGATTAATTTTCTGTGGGGCCCTCCCAGGATGTCTGGCGGGGCTGTAAAAAGGATGAAATGGATGGAAAAGTGCTGAAACTGAATGGGAACAGCATCGGAAAGATGCCTGGCTGCATCTCTGAAACACAGGTCGCTTCTGAGATCAATGCTGTCAGAGTATTACGCCCCTTTGTTATTCGGTCCTTCGCCTATTTGTGATAACCAGAGCATGAAAAAGTAGACAGGTGTGTCTTTATCTTAGCTGGTTATCAAAAATAGAGACTGCCCCATGACATATTTTTTTAAAAAAAAGTATTTAAAAAATAATTAAAAAACCCAAAGTGGTCTCCTGCCCATTTTTGGTAACCAGCGCAGATAAAGCAAACAGCTGTGGGCTGGTATTCTTAGCCTGGAAAGGTATTTGGTAATTGAGCGATCCCCAAGCCTAAAAAAAGCAGCCCTCAGCCGCCCCACAATTGACGCATCCATTAGATGCGCTAAGTGATTGTGGCATTTTACCCAACTGATGCAGATTGCCCTGTTGTGGTGGCATTCAGGGTAATATATGGAGTTGATGTGAGCTTTGTCAAAAATCACAGCTGCCATCGAGCCCTGGGTTGGTAATGAAGACGTGTCTATGAAACACCCATTAACAACTCTGTAAGTAAAAAGAAATAAACATAAACACACAAATTCCTTTATTTTGAATTAAAGAAAACTACACACCCTCTTTCACCAATTTATTAACCCCCCACACCCCCGCAGGTCTGACATAATCCACATGACGTCCCACTATGATCCTGACTCTGCTACATCGAGAAGCTGCAGTGATAGATAACATGAACGATCACTACAGGTCCTAGAACATATTGAGGATAGCGGAGGAGCCAGCTGAGAAAAGTGGTAACATTAGTCAGACCACCAAAGTTCACAGCCAGATTCACACAGTGTCAAGTGTGATGACCAGTGAACCCGCTGTTGGACTGCTAGATTGTGGGACATGGCAGCACAGCAGTCTGAAAGTCTGATAGCTGTGAGGCCTAGAAACCTTATAGGAGCCTTTAAGAGAGCCTTTAAGGTTCCTGGATTTCCCAGTAGCTGAAACATCTGGAGGCTATGAACTGTTACCAGAGTTCACAGCTTCCAGGTGTCCCAACAGCTGTGAACTCCAGAAAAGTTAAAGGTTCCTTTAAGGTTTCCAGGCCTCACAGCTGTCGGGAGACCCAGTAGCTGTGAGCTCCAGTAGGTTAACAGAGCTCACAGCCTCTGGGTCTTGTGGCAACTGTCAACCCTGTCAGTTTAAGGGAGTCTTTACGTGAGCCTTTAATGTTTAGAAAGACTTCACAGCCTCCAGGTATCCCAACAGCAGGGAACTCCAGGAAACTTAAAGGGGTAGTTCACTACTTATTTCTCCAAGCCACATTATATTAATGTTCAGAAAGAAAGCTTCTCTCAAATACCTTGTGTTGCCACTGTGAGCGGTGCTATTGCAGTCCGCTCATCCCGTTCTCGTGACTCCCCCAGGCTCCATGACCTCTGATGTCCGGTGATATCACATGAACTTCCAGTTGACCTGACATCACCGTGGCTGGCCCCAGGTTTCCGTGGGTGACTGAGCTGTGGGTGGCGTTTTACCACTCATCACAGACCAGCATTGCTCCCGCTTGCGGCACTCTGCAGTGAAGGAGAGAGCAGGGAGATGTTCCGCTGTGACACTGAGCTGTGATGAGTGGTGAAACACCGTCCACAGCTGTCACTCAGGAAGACTGGGGCTGACCGCAGTGATGTCAGGTCAACTGGAAATTGGCATGACATCACTGGATATCAGAGGTGGAACCTCTGGGGTCACAAGAAGGGGCACTATTGGCGACACAAGGTATACTCAGTGAACTCAGTTTAACCTGCTGCCGGATTGCCAGACTACTGTGCCGAAAGTACAGACAGTGGCAGATCTGTGTTGACTGATGGCCACTGACACTATGGAACCGACACTAGCAGTGCACTCAAATAAGTAGCATAGCCATGCAAGGTACTCTTATTACAGTGATACACATTGACCCCTGTGGTTAGATACCCAGGGAATAGTGATGCGCCAACCGCCCCAACACTGCTTGCTAACCATTTGGAACTTGTCTGCAGCTGTAATGGAAGAGCCGGTCTGTACGAAGATGTTAATGTTAACGGTAAGTAAGTAACCAAAAATACTTAATTCAGCCATTTCATAGACTCAGGTATGTAGTTTAGTTGATGTAGCCTAACAATGCTTTTGTTTCTTACAAACATATATATATATATGTATATATATATATATATATATATATATATATATACCGTATATATTCAGTGATATTCCTTAATACAATATATTAGTATATGTAACTTTAAAGATGGCTCCTGCTTCCTGGATGACACCTAAAAAGGTAGCAAACTAAGAGGAATTCTCAACGTATGGACTGACCAATCCAAAAGAGACTATACAAGTTCCTATACATCCTGAGCCCGACCTGCGACACTTGATTGGACTATATTTTGTCTACACCCTTTACTCCTCTAGAACTATAAAGGCTTTGTGAAAAATAAACGAGCAGAATCTTTGGCGCTCGTCATGGAAGAAAGCTCATAACCGATCCAGAATCTTTTATCCTTTCTCGTGTACACACATGACAATATAATCTGAAAACGGCAGTCAGACCTTAAGAGAGCCTTTGTAGTCTCACCTCAACAGCTGGCACCTATTTAACGTGGGACCACCGAAAGAGTGAGCTAGATCTTCAAATTTCTGGACGCAGGGGCTGCTCCCGAAGTAACCGAGGGTCGCCCGACAACAAGTTCTGATCACCCTTTATAAGCCACGGTAAGCTTCATATACATTGTATGTGTTGTTTTGCCTGTGGATCGGGATATTTTCGGCGAAAGGTGGGCAGTCGCTAGTCCAGAGAAGGGGTAGAGCACCGAAGACCTAACGGCGTGGCTATCACTCGCCGGTGGCCTTGAGAAGGGAAGGACCTACCCCTCTGGGTGCTGGCTGTAGGTCATTAAGTAGGATCTGACTGCTGATTGCTTGTGTGTGTTATGGGATTGTTGGGAGTAACAGGAGAAGAAGGAGGGGGGCTAGTGAGGGAGACTGAGGGGGCTAATAGTTGCAGCAGTGACAGTCTATGGAATTTAAGTAACAGAGAAGAGAAGGGAACTAGCGCTCCATTGCCATGTTTATAGCCAGAGAAAAAGGAACCTGCGGAAAAGGAAAGTATAGTACCCGTGTGTGGGATGCCAGAGGAGTGTCCTCTAAACACGAGCGAGGAGGGGAGGAGTTCAGGTGAATGATAGTGTTAGAATCAGCGTATTCCCCTGTGTATTAACACACGCCACTGCTGCATTGGAAGCCGAATATAGGGGTGCATGGAGAAAGAGAGATAAAGTATCCATGTGTCGGACGCCGGAGGAGCGTCCTCTCATACGCAGTGAGGTGGGAAAGGATTCTGATTGGAGCTGGCCAGTCCAATTAAAGCACTACGCATACTCTGTTGAAGAAGAAATCTGTTTTTACTGAAGGAGCTGAAAATTCTGTAACTCTAGTCAGTAAACGAGAAGAAAAAAAATATACGAAGGATTGTAAGAAGTTGTGTAAAGTTGTGGGTACCTCCGGGAGGAAAGTTGCAGCCCAGTATGATGGACATGGGTAGTGTAAAGAATCTATGATGAGATTGTGAAGTGATCACTCCTTAGTTTAGTTTTTAAAATGCTCGTAACAGGGATCATTCTAACAAAGAAAAGCTGGAACAGACAGGCATCACTGCCTCCACATCTGGAAAGGTGGGGGCTAGGCAGCTCATGAAGAATTGCAGAAGAAAAAAAAAACCTTGACTAAGTGTTGAATGTACATGTAATTGTGTTGGGTTTTCTATCATAAAGCACTTTTTGATAATTGGAAGATTTTTGGGATTCTTTTAGCCTGGTGAGAATATGGAGAGTTTACAAGTACAAAATTTGTTACTTTGAATCCCTGAAGTGTGGACTGCTTATTTTGTCCTGCATAGGAAATATGTATAAATGTAGACGTTTATAGAATAGTAGCCAATAGCAAAGCACATAAATGCACAATAATGTAGACACTCCCAGTATACACCCAGCTTAGCCAGGCCTCTCTCAATGGTTCTTTGTTCCAAAGTCTAAACCCCATCCCCTTTAAACTTTTTTTTCTGTTTTTTTGGGGGGAAGAGGTGTTCTCTGGCATAAATGTTTAAAACATTTGAATAAGTATAAGATAGTATATTTGCTTACTCAGCTATCCAATAAATGCAAGTCAGAGATAAATAAGTGAAAATTTTGAAGAATTGATAAATAGAAAGATGTAACTGCCCACATAAAACAATTGGTATTTTAGAAGTCCTGCAGCATTATCTCTTAAAAAAAAAAGGAATAGAGGCAGGTAAATACAAATCTTTGTACCATGTTAACTAATCTAAAAATCTTAAAAGACTTACCCCAATGATGTTAGAAGGTATTATATCCATTTGTGAAAGAATTAAAAAATAGATCCGGAGAGCGGGAAGTTAAAAGCCTGCCTGGACTTTAAAACAGAGGAATTTAGAATGGTATATGACCCCCTCCCAACTGGAGAAGCGAGTTCGATTAACCCTTTAAGTTCAGAATTTCACTAACAAAATTCTTGCTCATACCTGAATGATTAAATTAACTTTGCTGGGAAAATTAGATTTCTAGGATATGCAAATTAGGTTTTTTTGTTGTTTTGTTTTTATGGTGAATTATTTAAACAATATATTTTTATTTTGTGACTCTGCATACAGACTGACGGTATTTTATTATCATTTTATTTTGATTTTTCTTTCATGGATATTAGTGTACAATATATACAAACTGTGTTATGTATCGTAAGGTCCTAAAAATTCCGCAGCAATGTATATTGTTGCAGAGACATAGGTTATATACAGTGTTTGTCTTGTTTGAGTTTTATAGTAATTTATTGCCTGCTGTCATGATTTTCCTTTTAGAGAATAGCAACATAAAACTGAACTTTGCCAGATTGGTACACAAAAACAAAAAAAAGGGGGGGGGGAGAAGTCATGTATTATATTCTCCAGCAGTAGAGGGCGCAGCAGACATATAGTAGAGAGACTCTGAAGCTGGCCCCTCCCCCACAACAGTCATATTTACTGGATTACTATGAAGCATATCTGCTATCTGAAGCAGGAAAATATTGTCCTATATGTTATTTATTCATTTATTTCTATAGTATTTTCAATCATATGAAAGTATAGACAACCACTAACTGTATCATGGTTAGAGTTAAAGTTATAAGAATGATCTAATGCACATTTTTCGTCTTTGTTTTCAGAGATGGAACAAGATGCTGGTCGATTCTACACTGGATATGCTACAGTTTACACAACATGAGGTAATCAAAATTTGAACCACTCCCTCCTCTCCTATCGGTACAGGAGGCAGTGATGTATTGACGGCCTCTCTGGATGGGTAGAACAGAAGTGGGTAAGATGGTTAAATGTGTATGTAGGTTGTAGATCTTTCCTGTTGTCAAATGAGCCAGGTATACTGAAGCTAAAGTCTAGATCTGAGCTGACTGATGGAGCCAGAGGAGATCCTCACACTGGTGCAGCTGACAAAGAAGCAGTGAACGGGCCTAGAGTTGAGAGTCCTTTACCAATGCAAACGGACCATACCTGTCACGTTGTCGGTGACACCTGTCCCTCCTTGTGTTCTTAAATCCCTACAGGAACAAACGGTTCAACAAGGAATGGAGTGTGAGACGCAGAGAGCCAGCTAACTGAGGAAGGTCTGTGGATAAAGGGCATTAAGCTTTCTCTGCAATGAGATCTCTTCTCATTGATGGCCCAGGTAACCTATGGACTAACATCTGTGAAGGACAGTTATCAGTGTGTGCTTTGGTGACACTAGGGTTCAGTACCCAGGTGGGTAGACTCACCCAGTCTTGTAAAACACGTACCTAAAACAATGTAAGAAAAACTGTAGAGAGTCCGCAGAAACACACCTTGCACCTGCTCTACCCATTTCAGAGACTGCAGAATGATTATAGATATATATATATATCATAACCACATTTTATGCAAGTTTGTGAGTGTTGTGTAGATTTCTTTCCAGGTTTGGTCAGAGGCATTCCAGTGCAGAAAACGACGTTATTGCTGCAAAGCACATGATGGAGGTGGTATGTAAAAAATGGGTTTACAGAAGTAAAAAAGTGTATATTTTATAGAAAGGTGGACACTGGCAAGTCGTGAACCAAATGTATGTTTTGTTTTCTTTTTGTAATAAAGAGGTCTCTATGTAAGATATTTTTTGGCTTAGCACAGGCATGTACAATTTTTTAGATGATTGACTAAATAGTGTGATAAACAGGTGTATTCTCCAATTCCAGATCCTAAATCAGAGCTAGTTTGGTTAAAAACTAGTAAACCCTTGGGCCTCAATGAAGCGCTCTCCTTTGCACCCTTTGTGGTAGATTAGTACAGATAGTGGTTAGGAGGGTTAGTCGTCGCCCGAGTGGGGGCACCAATCACCGTTCTATCCCAGGGTGCCGACCTCCACAAATAGGTAGGGTCAGGTCTAAATATAGGGCATTAGGATAGGTTTAGGGTGGTGATGGTGTTTCTTACCTCTCTGGCCATATAATCGGGTTTGCCCCATTATCTATTACATAACTGTTCTGGAGTCCTTACTGACCTCTCCTGATCCTTCGCTATTTTTTGTCCTGGTCCCTTGCTATTTTGTAAACAACGGGTATAATCTGTTTTTCTTTCTTTTTCTTTCTCATTCCCTTTCCTGAATAAATATGCCTGCTGGTGTATTTTCTTTTATATCGTTTTTTTCATTGCCTGTATTCCTTATGAGCCTCCTACCTATCTGGGTGCCTGTAATATATGTTACAGGCTTTTCTCGGCCCAATATGGATGTTGATGGGCCGTTTTTTTAATTAAATGACCGCTTTGTATCGCTGGCTTTACGATACTAACCATGGCCATTTTGTTGTAGTCATTTACCTGCTGTGTCAAGGTTCACATGACTACTGCGTACGCCCCTTTTGTGACGTACACATCGCGGCCGCGATCATGTGACCCGGAAGTGGGTTCACTGCGGCATGCGGATGTGACGTCAGACGCCATCGCGAGTGAGCGGTTCATTTAAATCCGACGGCGTACTATGACAGGCGCACTCTGCCCAGGAGTTTTCCTGGTATCGATGGAGGTAAGCTGTACCCGCCGCTCTATATCAGGCCGCTCGCTCTATATTATTGACATAGACCTCCTCATCATTTGATATGGTTTGTGCCTATGCTTTCCAACAGTAATCTTTGCCGTTTTGCATGGGTCTTATTGTGACCTGAATACTGGATTTCTATCCTCCCCTGATGATGTAAAGAAAACGCGTTGGGAGAATCTTGCACGACTGCTGGACATATAATTGGAACCTGTGGAGACCCTGAGTCATCCAGATAAAGGACCAGGCGATCTCATGTGTTATGGTTACCAAAAACATCCGGCAATAAGTGCTCCATTTGGTACAGGGAAAGGGTGACACGGCAGACGGGGTAAGACCGTTCCTTTTTCCACCTTTTACTCACCGCCAGCTGCGGTTCTGGCAGGTGTTTCTTGTGGCTGCATAGTATGTATCTTTCATGACATGATTTATACTGCTGATACATTTTGCGGTACATTTTTGACAACTACATATATGAATATCATTGTCCACATATCAATTTGTGTGATCAGCCAATTGGTCCTCTACCGTGTTTGAGTGTATTGGCTGTTTTATTGGTCTGATTGTCCTTTTATAGGTCCACTCTTGGATTTTTATAAATTATTAGATTAAAGGCTAAGTTTTAGGCGTAATCATTTCTGTTCACTTTTGCTATTTCTATATACTTACCAGTGAATTGATACCCAGTAGCTATTCTAGTATTAATTGAGGGGTATGGCTGGCTTTCTTACAGCAGGCTTTGATACCAGTTCATGGGCATCAGAGGCAAAAGAGGTTTTTTCGGAGAGGGAATTTACACAGAAAAAATATACACCATCACTCAATGGTGCTTTTAGGGATCTAACCAAAACCTATAAGAACAGGATTACTTCCTGGTGGGAGATACAATCCCTTGAATGTTATCTCAAGGACCATATTGTACCACGTAATATACGCATCTCCCTTACTCCGAATTATAGGTATAAAAACCCGGAGTTAATTTCTGCATGGCATAAAGAGATCACAAATTGCTCCCTGAAATTAATGACCCTCTTATTAGAAGAGGAGAAGAAGAATTTGGCCAAATTAGACGGCCTACTCAGGGAACAAATTGAGATCACAAAAAAATTTTCTAGTGAGACGGAATTTGGGACGAAGGAGACCACTTTACAGGGTATTATTGAAAAACATCAGTATCATCTGAAGGAGAAAAAACACAGGTTTTACATTAGAGACGTGCAGGAGTTTAGAGACAACAAGGCATATAATTTTCCTGTTATTAGATATAATAAACCTAGTGATACAGAAGGTACATCCACCGATACAGAGTTTTCTGATACAGAGGGGAGGGGAAACCAGCGGAGGACTAAACAAAGGGGAAGAGGTAGAAATTCTGATAGAGGTGGTTTTAATAAGGGACCTTTTTTAGAGTCCAACCACTTTCTGAGGAGCAAACAAGGCCCAGTGGGATTCAATCCACAGGGGATTCAACCCAGATAATTAACCTCTCTGATAGACCTCTCTCCAAGTTAGAAATGACGGTACTCAGTAAGGGGCTCTCCTTCGTTCCTACGTCGGATTTCAATCATTTTGATGCGGTAAAAGATCTCAATTTATTTACACGGAAACTTAAATGGAAGAAACACTTTGCTATGGAGAATAAGAAAATTTGTAGAGAGATGGGTATTGCGAATGATCTGTTGGAGGATGTCAGATTCCTTTACAATTTGAGTGATATTAATCCAAATTCTGAGGGTAGAGGTCCCTTTACTGACTTGAAATTAAAGAGCAGTAAGATGCCTCCGGCTACTAGTGAGGTATCCTCCATTGATATTTTTTGCAACTTGGTTACAAGGGATCTGGCTACGATCACCGAGAAGCACAATAGCAAATTTAATCTTACCAAAGATGAGATGGAATGTCTTGGGAACTTGGAGAGGGACACTGATATTGTGATAAAAGAATCAGATAAAGGTGGCAACATCGTACTTATGAATGTCTCTGATTATAAAAAAATGTGTATGGACATCCTGGATGATAGATCCAATTATGAGAAACTTGATCGGAATCCCACATCTGACTATCTGTCGACTTTGAGAGGACTATTGTTGAGTGCACGTGATAGAGACTTGATTAGTAAAACGGAATTTGACTTTTTATATCCTCCGTTCCCAGTGACTCCTACTTTCTATTGCCTTCCGAAGGTACACAAAGGCCTATCCCCTTTGCGGGGTAGGCCAATAGTATCGGGTATCGGAAGTGTGTCGCAGAATATTGGTGTCTATGCTGACAGAATATTAAGACCTTTTGTTACATCTTTGGGCTCTCATCTTAAAGACACTACAGATTTGCTTAAAAAATTGGAGGGTATCACCATTGAGGACGATGTCATTTTTGTAAGCATTGATGTTGAATCCCTCTACTCCTCAATTAGACACGACCTGGGTTTACAGGCGGTAAGTTTTTTCTTGAGAAGTAGGGGGCAACAATTTGATGACCATAATTCATTCCTTTTGAGTCTTGTTGAATTTTGTCTCAAAAACAATTCCTTTTTGTTTGACGGTCAGGTATTCCACCAGCTGAGAGGGACCGCGATGGGGAGTCCAGTGGCCCCATCGTATGCTAACCTCCTTCTCGGCTGGTGGGAAGAAACCTGTGTTTTTGGTGAGTCATCCCCTGTGCCCCAGGACAGCATCGTCTTGTGGTGTCGTTTTATAGACGACGTGTTTGTCCTGTGGAGGGGCACGGAGGATGAGATTGTAAGAACGGTTGCTGCACTTAATGACAACTCCTTGGGTCTATTTTTCACCTGTGAGTTTGATAGATGGAAGTTACCCTTTTTGGATGTACTTGTTGAGAGGGATTCTGTGGGTAATATCCATACTAGCACCTATAGAAAACCGACTGCCACCAACTCCCTTCTACGTTGGGAGAGCAGTCATCCTAATGGCCTAAAAAAAGGCATCCCAAAGGGTCAATTCCACAGATTAAAACGAAACTGCTCGGATGAGCAGGGTTTTCGACAACAAGCACGTGACTTAAGCCTTAGGTTTCAGCATAGAGGCTACCCTGACCATGTGATTAAGAAAGCCTTTTTTGAGACTCAACAGAAGACTAGGAATGACCTTTTGCATGGACCAGGGAGACCCACATCTGATGAGGAAATTATTCGGTTCATTACCACCTTCAATAACGGATCAGGGGAGGTTAGAAGGATCCTTGAGAGACATTGGTCCATTCTCAAAATGGATAATGATATCGGTGAATTTTTGCCCAATGCCCCCTCAGTGACCTACAGGAAGGCCCGCTCGATTAAGGAGAGACTGGTCCACAGCCACTTTTCTAGTCCTAATAGGACATGGCTGAGGAATCCAGTCAAAGGATGTTATAAATGTAGCGGCTGCATTGCATGTGGTCACATTAACCCAGGTAAATTTTTCTTTTCTCACGTCCTGGGGAAGTGCTTTGATATCCGCTCATTTATTAACTGCAAAACGAAGGGCGTTATATACAAAGCCACCTGTAGCTGCGAGAAAGAATATGTGGGAAAGACCAAAAGAGAATTTAGGAGGAGAATAGGGGAACACATCCGTGATATCCGCCTGGGCAATGATACTCCTGTGGCCCGTCACATTATGGAACATCACGCAGGTGACATTAAATCAATCAGTTTCCAGGGTATTGATGTTGTGGCTCCCCCCCTCAGAGGTGGCAATTGGGATAACAAAATTCTGAAACAAGAAACGAAGTGGATCTTTTGGTTAAAAACTAGTAAACCCTTGGGCCTCAATGAAGCGCTCTCCTTTGCACCCTTTGTGGTAGATTAGTACAGATAGTGGTTAGGAGGGTTAGTCGTCGCCCGAGTGGGGGCACCAATCACCGTTCTATCCCAGGGTGCCGACCTCCACAAATAGGTAGGGTCAGGTCTAAATATAGGGCATTAGGATAGGTCTAGGGTGGTGATGGTGTTTCTTACCTCTCTGGCCATATAATCGGGTTTGCCCCATTATCTATTACATAACTGTTCTGGAGTCCTTACTGACCTCTCCTGATCCTTCGCTATTTTTTGTCCTGGTCCCTTGCTATTTTGTAAACAACGGGTATAATCTGTTTTTCTTTCTCATTCCCTTTCCTGAATAAATATGCCTGCTGGTGTATTTTCTTTTATATCGGTTTTTTCATTGCCTGTATTCCTACCTATCTGGGTGCCTGTAATATATGTTACAGGCTTTTCTCGGCCCAATATGGATGTTGATGGGCCGTTTTTTTAATTAAATGACCGCTTTGTATCGCTGGCTTTACGATACTAACCGTGGCCATTTTGTTGTAGTCATTTACCTGCTGTGTCAAGGTTCACATGACTACTGCGTACGCCCCTTTTGTGACGTACACATCGCGGCCGCGATCATGTGACCCGGAAGTGGGTTCACTGCGGCATGCGGATGTGACGTCAGACGCCATCGCGAGTGAGCGGTTCATTTAAATCCGACGGCGTACTATGACAGGCGCACTCTGCCCAGGAGTTTTCCTGGTATCGATGGAGGTAAGCTGTACCCGCCGCTCTATATCAGGCCGCTCGCTCTATATTATTGACATAGACCTCCTCATCATTTGATATGGTTTGTGCCTATGCTTTCCAACAGTAATCTATGCCGTTTTGCATGGGTCTTATTGTGACCTGAATACTGGATTTCTATCCTCCCCTGATGATGTAAAGAAAACGCGTTGGGAGAATCTTGCACGACTGCTGGACATATAATTGGAACCTGTGGAGACCCTGAGTCATCCAGATAAAGGACCAGGCGATCTCATGTGTTATGGTTACCAAAAACATCCGGCAATAAGTGCTCCATTTGGTACAGGGAAAGGGTGACACGGCAGACGGGGTAAGACCGTTCCTTTTTCCACCTTTTACTCACCGCCAGCTGCGGTTCTGGCAGGTGTTTCTTGTGGCTGCATAGTATGTATCTTTCATGACATGATTTATACTGCTGATACATTTTGCGGTACATTTTTGATAACTACATATATGAATATCATTGTCCACATATCAATTTGTGTGATCAGCCAATTGGTCCTCTACCGTGTTTGAGTGTATTGGCTGTTTTATTGGTCTGATTGTCCTTTTATAGGTCCACTCTTGGATTTTTATAAATTATTAGATTAAAGGCTAAGTTTTAGGCGTAATCATTTCTGTTCACTTTTGCTATTTCTATATACTTACCAGTGAATTGATACCCAGTAGCTATTCTAGTAAAAATTAAGTAACCAAAAATACTTAATTCAGTCATTTCATAGACTCAGGTATGTAGTTTAGTTGATGTAGCCTAACAATGCTTTTGTTTCGAACACACACACACACATATATATATATTCAGTGATTTTCCTTAATACAATATATTAGTATATGTAACTTTAAAGATGGCTCCTGCTTCCTGGACGACACCCAAAAAGGCAGCAAACTAGGAAGAATTCTCAACGTATGGACTGATTAATTCAGCAGAGACTATGCAAATTCCTATACGTCCTGAGCCCGACCTGCGACACTTGATTGGACTATATTTTGTCTACACCCTTTACTCCTCTAGAACTATAAAGGCTTTGTGAGAAATAAACGAGCATCATTTTTTGGTGCTCGTCATGGAAGAAAGCTCATAACCGATCCAGAATCTGTTATCCTTCTCGTGTGCACAAATGACATTATAATCTGAAAACGGCAGTTAGACCTTAAGAGACCCTTTGTAGTCTCACCTCAACATTTAATGCTTTGTGAAACCTGTCACAAGCAAAGTAAAATATTGTTTGGAACTTTTTTCAAGTAACAAGGAACAGTGTGACCTAAACGATGAGAATTTGGATTGTGGCCGAGAACACACATACTCAAACCTCCTTGTCTGTAGCTGGGGCAAGCAAAGGAGTGAAACCCTCGCCCATGACTACTGCCCCTGGCCATGTTACATTTTCCGTAGTCAGTAGAATCCAAGTCCCTTGCCTGAAAAAGGGGAGAATGTGACGCATGGTGCAAAAGAAAAGTGCATGAAGTTGAGTGACCTGAAGTGGTGTTGCAAGTGGACTGTGTGTTAATAAACCGTGATGCAAGAAAAATGGCAAACTACAGCATGAACCTTAAGATGGCGTCAATATGTGGCCTGTGTGGAAGTGACCCTGCCCATTGGGGGTGTAGATGGTGCCCGAACGTGCAAAAATATACGTGGCCTTTAGGAGTGTCCTCCAAGAAGAGATGCTAATGAGAAAGTCTGGCCTGAGATGGGAGGACTACACTGGAGAGGAATCCAGTAGAAGATGAAGGATCATCTCAGAATAGGAGATGCCTACAAGAGGAAGGCACAGTATCCGGTGAGATGTGGACTTGTCAGTTCAGTCCAGCGTGTGAGAGAGGTGTGGTTGTGGGCATGGACTGTAAAGTGGATGGGTGACGAGATTGAGCCCTGGCACCAAAAGAGGCAGGGCCAAGCATGCTGGAAGATTGTGTCACATAGCTGGCCTGGCCGATGCCATTTTGCGATCAGATGGAGGGGAAGCAAGAATGTGCTGTCCGTCATGACTGACCAAGACCTCCGATAGGTGAGATGGATTTTACTGAAAATGAACCAGAGCTGGAGGTCATCATCCGGTTAATGACCCCCTGGGCTGCGAATGTGACCATCGCCCTCCTGGAACTGTGGGGGATGACAGCGTGGCACCCTTCTATGTGAGCTGAAGCTCAGTGCCGCCCCCAGTAGTGGGCCTTGTCTGCAGCAAGGTCTGGATCCAGCGCTGGGCCTGGGTAGAAATGGAGGAATTGTAAGAAGAAGCGGTATCCGCAGGGGCCAAATCCCCCACCGGGAAGGTCGGTGAAAGTGAAGCAACCGGGTATACATCTGAAGTATCCGCCATGGAGCTGGAGAGCTGAAGCCTGAAAGAGATGCCGGAGGAGGCAGAGATGGAAGAGGTCCCACTGCTTTCCAAGTCAGTCGCCCGTCCAGACCTCCACTGCAGCTGGATGTCCTGGTAGTAAATTGGAGCCAGGTCAGATAAGGTCCACTGCCGCTGTCACTGGGGTTACCCTGAGGGAGCCCTGTGAGTTAGATGTGGTGAAGGAAAAGATGTGGGCAGATGCCCTCACGCGAGAGTGGATGACCGGCCCAAAAAGAGACGAATTCAATGAGCAGTGCACTGACGGTCGGGTGATCAATTTCAACCAGACCTGGGGCTTCAAGTTCATTGCTGAGGACTGTTCTGGGTACCATGTATACGTTAAGTGAGCCATGGTCAAATGGGACACCCACCCCATTCATTTGCAGACCATGTATGTGAAAGAAAGGGTGGCTTTCATGCAACTATAATGCCGTAAGGGCCGGTACATGGTATGGAGTGACCCTCCCTGCCACCACAGAGGAGGTCGCAAAATTGGAAGAGTAGGCCAAAGAGGAGCTGCAAAGGCAGCAATGGGGGAGAAGCCCATCTACAGGTCACAGGGAGGCCCCTCGGCAAGAGGAGCTTGCAGCCTCTTCTTTGAAAAGTGCATGCAGCCAGGACCCCAACGTGGCAAGAACCTCTCATCTTTGTTGCTTGGTACCACCATAAACATTACTGGAAATTAGACAATGTGTTTATTTTATACAGGTACCAACCTGTTAAGAGATGACCATGGGTGGAGGCAATACCCCAAGCAACTCTGGAGGTGGACTAAATCACTGTTCCCTAAGTCCAGAGAAGCCTGGAAAAAGAAGAAAGCATAAGGTTGAGTGCCCATCCTTCTCCATTGTTGGTGGATGGCCATGTTAAGAAAAGGGGCTAGTTCCAGAGAGTTCCTCTGATAGATGAGCCGGAACAAGTTGGGTCCCCATCAGGGATTCTGAGTTAGAGGTAGAATAGTCTCAGTTGGTCAAGACACCCTGTTGATCGGAAGAGGCCTGGAAGTTCTTTTTTGCAGGCTGGTGATATTGCCCTTGTAGCGGAGTGGGCCTGGACTATTTTTGTTCTTCCCCTCCAAGTTTTGCACCTGTTGCACACCCCCCTGTTGGATTGGAAGGACCTTTAACATTGTAAGCTGGAAGGGAATACACTCAGCCAATGACTCAACCCTTTACGCTCTCATGGACTTTGCCCCCAATCCTATGGACTTTGTCTCAAACTGCACCTTTGATCTTTGCTACTTTGAAATTTTCACCTTTGAACTTTGCACCAAATTGCATGGACTTTGCCCTAACCATCCCATGGGAGACTGTGCCCAGTCCTAAGGACTGTGATTGGGGGGAGCGGGAGATGGACAAACTGATATGCCGGCAGGGTCAAGTGCTCGTGGACATTTCAGAACCGCTGCTGTGAAGGCCTGAGGGCCTTGCTGATATGAATTTGCACTGTTGTATCCAGGATCCTACCCAGTGAGACTAGCGTCGAGACCACCTGAAGCGAAAAAACATCTGAATGCCAGATAAGAAAAAATTTGTAATAGTGTTTTATCGATTGTATTACATGATTTTTTTTTTTTTACAGATTCCCACATGGCCAATAATGGCCATGGTTAAAGAGATGTGGGGAATGTAGGAGAGTGGCATATAACCTGCAGCCCCTGAAGACGTTCTTTCTTTTATAAGAATGAACAATGTGTATTTATATGTGTAGTGGCAGTAAGATGTTTATGTTTCCTGTATGTGTGTCTATGGGCATAGTGCTATCAGCCACCATTAGATGTCACTAGGCCTGGATTAGTTGGAAGGGGAAGCTTAAGCCTCTGGTATAGGGACAGGGCTTCTAGTGTTAACTGTCGAAGCTGGCCCACAGTGAAGGGAAAATAATGTTGTGAATTACCTTATTTTGGAGGAGTTAGTTACTGTGGTGTAGAAAGTAAGCTAATGCAGCAGTAGCGGGCAGGAGGAAGGAATGGTGAACATGACTGGATTGCTGTTTAAGATCCTTGTAGGTAAATTGAGGGACTAGAGAGTGCCCCCATCAAACAGGCTAGTGTGAACAGTGTGTACAGTGGCGGGTCAGTGTTGACTGATGGCCACTGACTCTGGGAAATTGACGCTAGGAGTGATCCCGTAGAAGTAGCATAGTCGTATAGTCGTGCAAGGTACTCTAAACACAGCGATACACATTGACCCGTGTGGTTATATACCCAAGGAATAGCCATGCACCAACTGCCCCTACCTTCCTTGGTAGCCGTTCTGAACTTGTCTGCAACCATAACGGAAGAGTCGGTCTGAACTAATGTAGCACCTTGGAAAACCAGGTAGTTGTACATCTAGGCCCCCGCATAACACCTATCCCACAAAGGGTTAAATCAGCCAACCTGAAACCCTAGTCACCCCCCTCAGGGAAGAACAGACACACCAGTGGGCGGGACCAGGCGGATAGGGAACGCCCACCTAGGGGTCTGGAGAGCCCGGGGCGGGAGAACAGTCAGTTGAGATAAGGTGAAGTTCAAGTTTGGAGTGGAGCTGACAGGTGCCAGGGTCGGAGCCCTGACACCTTAGCTAGGTGGCAGACGGTAGCCAGAGTCTGCAGGAGACGGGAAGATGGCTGCTGGAGATCCGAGGTGGACCGGGACAGGGTTGGAGCCCGCCAGTACCGACACCGGAGAACCGACCCGGAAACCGCGTGACAGAGGAGGTAATTGGACCCTGAAGCCAGGACCGGCACCGACGGCCTAGCTAATTAACCAATTGAGGGCAGGATTTTAGGCCCTGTCCCAACCTGTCCCGAAAAGGAGACAACCACCCAGAGAGGGATAGGGCAACCGCCAGGGCCCATAGATCCCAAGGGTCAGCATCAGATGGGCACGGCTCCCAACCAAAGGACCGGGAGCGGACTCCCGCGTTTCACACCGGGAAGTCCTACCTACAACACACTGAGTGCAGAGGAGAGAGACTTTGACTACCAACCCGGGTGTGGGATCAGATACACCCATGTGTGGCAGCCGGCCACCATCACCTTGGTTTACCACAGGACTTGTGTGCTTTATTCGACTGTAACATCCCCGGCCTGGCTGGGTGCGCTGGCCCCTGCACTCACTATCCTCAGCCTAGAGACACTGGGCCCCGGGACATCCATCCATACCCACGGAGGCGTTAACATCCAGCTGCCAGCCCAACATCCCCGGGAGCCCCGCAACGGCAGCGGTGGTGCCGCATCTCACCACACACCGTGGGTGGCGTCACAGACATTTTACAACCAATCCCGTATAAATACGTCCCCCTTTTATTCGGAGTGTCTGCGCGAACCCCAGGTCCGGAGAACCACTCGAGCCGTACCGTAGATCCGGATCCGAGCAGCACTGGCTGCTGGCTCGGGGGCGGCACACTAAGATGTTAATGCCTTGTGGGAAACCAAGTGTCAAACCTGTCGCAAAGTGAAATGTTGTTTGAAACTTGCTTCAAGTAAAAGTACTCGTAGTTTTTAACCATTGTTTACTCATCTTTAATAACCCGGAACGCGGAACCACATTGTGACCTAGACAATGAGAAGCTGGCGTGTGGCAGAGAAGTACGCTGCAACAGGGTAAAACTTCCACACACACTCAAACTCCCTTGTCTGTTGCGTGCCAGGATGAGCATGAGCTAAGGCCATATTACAGCTCCATGGACAATGCTACCAGGTGTGCATTTTGATGGATTTATGCATGCGTTGAACAACCTTTTGAAGATGAACATGTCTGCTCTCGATGTAAGCGAGTTGCATATTTGGAAGCCCAAGTAACTGATCTAAATATGCAAAGTTTACTCTGGAGCATTGCAAACCTGGAGAGGAGTTTAGAGCTCACTGAGCATGCTCTGGCTGGGGCCAGTGATATAGAGGAGGGTGGAGGTGGGGAAAGTCAGGATCCAGAGGCAGGTAGCTGGGTAAAAGTTAGAAGTAGTGATGGGCGGTCTGGCTCTTTTTGGTGATCCGGTTCCCATGGCGCCGCTCACCAAAAAGAGCCGGCTCTTTCAGATCATTCTTGCATCCCTATTAAATATGTGTGTGTTCACCGCAGGTGAATACATATTTAAGCTTGTGTTAACGAAACCATGCCACCCTGCGGCTAAATCCCGCCCAAACACAACATACCAATTAAATTAATGAGTGGGCGGGGTTTTGTTCAGGTGGGCGGGGTTTATTCCACCAAACCCCCGCATTTTACATCCAATGAGTGCCGTTAGGAGAATTTAGTGACTCTCACTGGGGATCCGGCTCCTGTCAGTCACAAAGGGAGCCAGATCTTTGTGTCGGATCTTTGGCAACCGACACATCTCTAGTTAGAAGAAGGAGTAGGGGGTGAAGTGTCAGGGAGCCTAGTCCTGATGTGTCACAACCTAGTAAATATGTTTGACTGATAATAGGGATGTAGGCCCAGGACTAGGGTCACAACAGAAGAACATTACTCTTACCACCAGGAAAATGACTGCTGAAGGAAGGAGGGAAGTAGGGGTGTAAAAAAAATCAGACAAATGTTTGTGAAAGGGGACTCTAAAATTAGGAGGGCAGATAGGGTCATCTGACATAGAAACCGTAAATGCCAGACAGTTTGTTGTCTACCGTGTGCTCTGGCTCATCATATTGCAGAAGAAGAGTCATGACTGGTTGACAAACGTGACGGGTTACAAGACATTCAGAAAGGATAAGAAAGACAAAAAAGGTGGAGGGGTGTGTATTTTTGTTAAATCTAACTTAAGACCTGTGCTCAATGATGACATTTGGGGAGCTGTGACAGGGTAGAGTCAGTATGGGTAAATGTACACAGCTGCTAATTGGCATTTGCTATAAGCCTCCTAACATAGCTGTACAGGTAGAGGATGGAATCCTCTTGATTGAGGGAATTGAGCTCAGTAATCGACAGACCGCTGTATTTAATCTTCTTAGACTTCCTTGTAACAGGGTTGGTGCCTCAGGATTGGAGGATTGCTGATGTGGTATTGATATTTAAGAAAGGTAAGAGGGTGTGTTGCAGGCGGGGGACAGACCACTGCAGGGGGGGCGCTCGAGACGCTCGGATCCGGGTGGTTGCTGTGGCTCGAGTGGCAGCCGGACCAGCAATCCGTCGCCCACAACTGAAAAGAAGGGGGTTATTTACAGGGGAAAGTTTGTCAGAGACGCCACTTGTGTGTTGCAGTGATTGTTGGTGAAACCGCCGCTGCCTTGGTATGGGGTGCCCGGAGCTGATGGAGTGGGGCAGCAAGATGGTATCCTCTCCACAGGTAGGGGAGGTGTAGTCCCGGGGCCCAGGTGTAGGTGGAGTTCTGGGACGCAGTCTACAGGGCTGGACCGGATGATACCGGTGTACTCACTATTTGAAAAAAGTCACACAGAGTTCAGATAGTAAACCAAATGCCGGATAACGGTAGCCTCCTGAGGGGTGTGCTCGGCTTCCGCACACCGGTGAACAGAACAGGGGCCCTTCCTCCTGCACTCTAGTTTGGTTTCTCGTGTGCTGACTAGTCCGCATGAAACGGGAAAAATCCACTCCCGGTGTCTTTGCTGTGGAAGCTGTCGCCTGCGAGATCTGACCCTTGGGATGTTAGCAGGCACTTGCAGACGCCCTATCCTCCACCTTGGGATTCCATCTCGCTCTATCTGGGCTGCTGGCACAAGACTTGGAATCTTGTCCCCTGCTGGTCAATCGGAAAGGTGCTTGCAGCTGTCCTCACCCTGGGGTCCAGGTACCCAGACTGTGCACTGACTCCGGACCGGATTCCCGCTGTCGGCACCGGCGGGCTACAAACCTGCCCCGGTCCACTTAAGGTCTCCCGCGACCGGACCTCCGTCGCCTGTGGCCCTGCTCTGTCGTCTGCCACCTAGTCAGCTCATGTAGTCCGGGAGCTACAACCCCCGACCACCACTTTACTCCTCTCAGTTCCTCTGTCAGCACTAGACTAACTGTCTTGTCTCTGTGTTCCATTCCCTTGACACCTCAGAACCCCTAGGTGGGAGTCACCATCTGCCTGGCCCCGCCCACTTGTGTGTCCCTATTGTTCTGGGGGGGTGACTAGGCTTTTGTGGCTGGTGTATGTACCTGTGTGTGGGGTTGTGTTGGAAGGCAAGGAGGAGAGAGTCCTGCATCTGGAAGATGGATGCAGTCCCCTGTGACCACCTGATTTTGTCAGGGCGTCACAGGTGGATCCAGGCAACTACCGTCTGGTGAGTCTGATATCAGCGGTGTGTAAAGCTTTTGAGGGCATTATAAGAAATGACATGTAAAAATATATTACAGAGAATAATAAAATAACTGACAGAAAGCATGGATTCATGAAAGATAAGTCGTGTCTAACCAATATGTAGGGGTTCTATGAGGGGGTAAGTGCAAACCTGGATATTGGTAATGCAGTTGATGTGATTTATTTGGACTTTGCAAATGCATGTGATACTGTACCACATTATAGCCTTATACTGAAGCTCCAGAAGTAAGGACTAGGGGAAACTATATGCAACGAAGGAATTGTAAGGTAAGGAATTGGCTAAAAGTTAGGAAGCAAAGAGTCTTCGTAAATGGTACATTCTCTAATTGGGCAATAGTCAGCAGTGGGGTGCCGCACGGATCTGTGCTAGGACCGATTCTTTTTAATTTCTTCATTACTGCCCTTGTGGATGGGATTGATAGTAAAGTGTCAGTGTTTGCTGACAACACTAAACTATGTAGGATATTAAAAACGGACCTTGATAGTACAATATTACAAAACAATGTGGATAAGATGTCAGAATGGGCAGATACTTGACATATGAGATTTAATGTTGATAAATGTAAAGTAATGCATCTAGGATGGAGTAATCCTATAGCTGCATATACATTAAATGGAAGTAAACTCGGGATTACAGAACAGGAGAAGGACTTGGGTATTCTGGTTACAAATAAGCTGAGCAGCAGCACTCAATGTCAGGCAGCAGCTGCAAAAGCAAACAAGATTGTAGGGTGTATAAAAAGAAAGATTAGATCCCGGAATCCCAACGTATTGTTACCCCTCTATAAATCACTTGTAAGACCACATCTGGAATATGGGATCCAGTTTTGGGCTCCACATTATAAAAAGGATATTTAGAAATTAGATTCAGTTCAAAGGCGGTAACTAGACTACTACAAGGAATGGAAGGCCTCCCATATGATGAGAGGCTGGAAAAGTTAGAATTGTTTAGCTAAGAAAAAAGACTTCTCAGAGGAGATCTCATTTATATGTATAAATACATGTGTGGTCAATACAAAGGACTAGCACATGACTTATTCCTTCCAAAAACAATACTAAGGACCAGGGGGCACTCACTGCAAGTGAAAGAAAGACGATTCCAGCAGGTAAATAGGAAAGGGTTCTTTACAGTTAGAGCAGTCAGATTGTTGAATGCCCTACCACAAGAGGTAGTAATGGCAGACACTATAACAGCTTTTAAAAAAGGGCTGGATGACTTCCTCAATACACACAACATTGTCAGTTATTGATGATTTAGTCACAAAATATATAATTGGTGGATGAAGGTTTTACTAGATGGATCTAGGTCTTTTCTCAACCTAAGTAACTAATTATTATGTAACAAGAAAGTATGTTCAATTTAATTATAACAAAATACCTACAAACCTGTATTACCTTGTTTTATAGTTAATGTCCAATTGTGCTTTAACATAAAGTATCACTAAGCTACTCTGGGTGATACTTACCGAATTTTTGTTTAATTCCGTTAGCCACTTATTAGTTCAGCTCCATTAGTGCACAACTAAGATCAGGGGCTCCAGCATAGACGGTTTACTTAATGGAGTCTGCAGTGGTTTTAAATCCACCTCAGAAGCTCAGGTCGCTGCTCTGTCCCTCCCTCATGCTTTACATTGCAGCCTGTTCAGATTGGCTGCTGTGCATTATCATAAGCTCAGCAGGAAGTCAGTACATGGAGCGCTGATTTCCATTAGGGGTGCTTCACACACAGCGAGCTCGCTGCCGAGATCGCTGCTGAGTCATGCTTTTTGTGACGCAGCAGTGACCTCATTAGCGATCTCGCTGTGTGTGACACTAAGCAGCGATCTGGCCCCTGCTGCGAGATCGCTGCTCGTTACACACAGCCCTGGTTCGTTTTCTTCAAAGGCGCTCTCCCGCTGTGACACACAGATCGCTGTGTGTGACAGCGAGAGAGCGACAAATGAAGCGAGCAGGGAGCAGGAGCCGGCGTCTGGCAGCTGCGGAGGCTGGTAACTAAAGCCAGCTTTACACCTTACAATTAGGTATGCGATCTCGTATGCGATGTGACACGCCCAGGTCGCATATGCGATTGAATGAGATTGCACGTAGGTCGTTCATTTGCTGTCACACGAGCGTTAGTAGCCTATGTTAAATTGATCAATTTTGTGTGCGATCCTTTAGATCATGTGTTCTGTGACGTATGCATTGGGTACCCTTTTTTTTTTTTATTTATTGACTTGACAAGCGTGTGTAATGTGTAGGGATGCGTTTTTACTATGTCATCTGCCATTCAGCTCTGCTACATGGCCGCTAACAGCAGACACAGACAGCCATGTAGCAGCGGTGAATGGCAGATGACAGCAGACACAGACAGAGCCGCAGTGTCAGAATGAACTCGGGTGAACTTCACCCGACTTCATTGTGATGCTGCGGCTCTGTCTGTGCCGCGTCCTGATTAGCGGTCACCAGTGAAGACTCACCGGTGACCGCTAAACTCCTGAGTAACTGAATTGAGCAGCCCTCTCTCATATACTCACCGATCCCCGATGCTGCACGGCATTCACACTGCTCCGGCGGCTTTTACTGTTTTGAAAAAGCCGGCCGCCCATTAAACAATCTCGTATTCCCTGCTTACCCCGCCCACCGGCGCCTATGATTGGTTACAGTGAGACACACCCCCACACGCTGAGTGACAGGTGTCACACTGCACCCAATCACAGCAGCCGGTGGGCGTGTCTATACTGTGTAGTGAAATAAATAATTAAATAATTTAAAAAAACGGCGTGCGGTCCCCCCCAATTTTAAAACCAGCCAGATAAAGCCATACGGCTGAAGGCTGGTATTCTCAGGATGGGGAGCTCCACGTTATGGGGAGCCCCCCAGCCTAACAATATCAGCCAACAGCTGCCCAGAATTGCCGCATACATTATATGCGACAGTTCTGGGACAGTACCCGGCTCTTCCCGATTTACCCTGGTGCGTTGGCAAATCGGGGTAATAAGGAGTTATTGGCAGCCCATAGCTGCCAATAAGTCCTAGATTAATCATGTCAGGCGTCTATGAGACACCCTCCATGATTAATCTGTAAATTACAGTAAATAAACACACACGCCCGAAAAAATCCTTTATTGGAAATAAAAAACACACACACATTCCCTGGTTCACCACTTTAATCAGCCCCAAAAAGCCCTCCATGTCCGGCGTAATCCAGGATGGTCCAGCGTCGCATCCAGCTCTGCTGCATGGAGGGGACCGGAGCTGCAGCAGACACAGCCGCTCCGGTCACCTCCACACAGCAAATGAAGACAGCCGCACGATCAGCTGATGAAAGTTGCTTTCATCAACTTTGATTGCTGAAACGCGTTGTGATAATAGGAGTCCAAACAATAAAAATACAATATTTAAATTGCTGGCATATGGTTTATAAGCGCTATATCAGACCGAAAATACCTTTTCCTATATGTTCACTCCCTATCTGATATTCGGTAATATTCGAATATTCGAATATAATATTCGGTATTATATTCGGTAATAGCAGCTAAGGACCTGCCATTCTAATCTGAGAAACCAGCTGGAGGACGGAGGATCGCAAAGGAAACCTGAGATCCAAGGTGCCGGGGGATACCAGGAGCTCTAAGCAATACCAGACCTGGACACAGCAAGCCCGATCACAGCAATTGGACCAGAGGAGGAATCCCTGCAATTTCACACACCACTGGGGTTGTGCGGGGGCGCACAACCTGTGAAGGTGAGCAGATAATATTCTAATATACCCAGAATTATTTCCACGGGTGCCTCTCATATTGCGTCTGTATTGTATTTTCTATTTCATATCTTGTGGACCGCGGGCACATAGACCCCTCCGATGATCTTGGCCAGTACACGGGGTCGCTGCTGCCAGCATCGCTTTACTTCAGTTAAATGCTTTGCGGCACAGCAAAGCTTTCAACTGAAGTAAAGTGCTAACGATAGCGGCCCCGTGTACCGGCCAAGATCATCGATTGGGTCTATGTGCCTATGGTCCACAAGAAGCAGGTAAGAGGACACAGCTGGAACAGAGGACAGGGGAGAATAATTTTGTTGTGGGACCCTCACTCGAGTATAAGCCTATGGGGCATTTTCACCATAAAAAGTGGGCTGAAAAACTTGGCTCATTCTCGAGTATATACAGTAGTTGCAAAACAAAAGATTGTCAGGAACTGCCACACTTAAGGGTGCTTTACACGAGACGACGGATCGTGCGATGCATCGTCGGGGTCATGGTTTTCGTGACGCACATCCAGCATCATACACGACGTCATCTCGTGTGAAACCTCTGAGCGACGCAGTATTGCTCACAAATCGTGAGTCGTGTACTCGTCGCTTACTTTCATAATATCGTTTATTTTTACTTGTGCCGGTTGTTCATCGTTCCCGTGGCAGCACACGTCGCTCCGTGTGACACCACGGGAACGATGAACTCTGCCTACCTGCCTCCCATGGCTCCCGCCGGCTATGCGGAAGGAAGGAGGTGGGCGGGATGTTTACGTCCCGCTCATCTCTGCCCCTCTGCTTCTATTGGCCGTCGGCTGTGTGACGTCGCTGTGACGCCGAACGTCCCTCCCCATTCAGGAAGTGGACGTTCACCGCCCACAGCGAGGCCGCACAGCAGGTAAGTACGTGTGACGGGGGTTTCACGACTTTGTGCGACACGGGCAGCGATTTGCCCGTGACGCACAAACGTCGGGGGCGGGTACGATCGATTGTGAAATCGCACAATCGGTCGTCCCGTGTAAAGCAGGCTATACACTGAGGAGCTGCACAAGCCCCAATACTGAGGGGATACGGAAAGCGACGTTAAGTCATTTATGGCAGGTATTATCTACCTGTATTATACCTGCTGGAGTCCACCAGTCTGGATTTTCTTGCTTGTATTTTTCCCATTTTCTTTCATTACAATTTTGATCTATTAATCTCTATTTGTTATTGTGCATTCTACGCTGTTGTTACTACCATCGCCTGGCGTCTCCTTTTCATCAGGACATTGCATTCCCGCCATGTGAAGCTTCTGTTTTTAACCAGCACACATCATTGGCACATACCGCTGGCAGCCAGAGGTGTTATTAGACTGCGTATATCTATAATTTTGGCCTCTTTATATGGCCCGCAGCTGCGTAATTGCCAGCCTTGATGTATGGAGAACAGGAGACAGATTCCCACTATTCAGTAAGGAGGAAACAATATTTTTGACAACAAAACATTTCTGTCTAAATCCAACGCAAATTGTCTCTCTCCACCGCCTATCTGTTCACAGGGATCCAAACGTTGTTAAGGGAAGGACCGACATCTGCAGCTCGGCCTGTATTTAAAATGGGACCCTGTGGTTATAATTGTCAGAGGGCATAATTTAGCAGCAGTGAGCGGGGGAAGATTTATTTTTGACATGATGGAATGTGGGTGAGAAGGTTAGATAAATAAGTATAATAATTATATCTAATAATGATTAGATTGCAGGATCCATTGCTCAGGCAGAGGTCTGTGAAATTATGTCTGAGCACAGACCGCAATGTACAGACTATCCACTGGCCTCCTGACCGGTACGTGACATATATGAATATGCCTATGAGGCAGTTGAGCTGAGGTTGGACAGTCCTAAGGCTATGTTCTCACAACGTCTTTTTCAGTTAGGTGCACTCCATAACCAGCCTGAAAAAGGGATCAATAAATGTTAAAAATAAAGAACATATGATTTGTAATGTTAAAGGGAACCTGTCACCAGATTTGGTGACTATAAGCTGTGGCCACCACCAGTGAGCCCTTATATGCAGCATTCCAGAATACTGTATATAAGAGCCCAGGACGCGCTGTATACAGTAAAAAACACTTTTATAATACTCACCTAGGAGGCAGTCTAGTCCGATGGGCATCGCTGTTCTCTTGTTCAGCGCCTCCTCTCTGCTGCGATCTCTGCCCTCCATCTACCCTGCCCAATATGGATGATGTGTTTTCTCCTGCATTTTTTTTAAGCTCCACTTCTAGAGAAAAAAAAAGTACCAAAACCACAGATTTCAGCATCGTCTTTCATGAAATCACATCCACTTTGCTTGGATAATTAAACACAGCAGAATTTATGTGCACAAAATGCAGCAGAAAAAAATGCAGCATTTATGCTACATGTGAACATGGACTAAATGTGCAAGCAAAGTGGATGAGACATCATGAAATCTTCTCCCTTGGTGCGTCTAAAGACGCCGCTGAACGGTGCGGTTTTGATGTTTTTTTCTTTATAAGCTTCAGGATTCACATTTGCAACAAATATGTATCAAATAAGGGGGACAATGCATAAAAAGTACCGCAAACACGCAATAATCAAAGAAGATTTTTATTATGTTGTGCATACACCTAAAGAAAAAACACAGCATTTACATTATGTGTGAATGCGGCCTCAGCGATACATTTTTATTTCATTTTTTACAGGTTTAATAATATTCAATTCAAGATTCAATAAAATTTAATAATTTAATCAATTGCTCCATTTTTTCACCATTTACTAATCCCCATATATAATCTGATCGCTGTGTTGTTTGTCTTTACAATTACAGGGACACAAATATGCCCATGAAATTTGATGATTTGTGATGTTTATTATTTTATAAAAAAGCGCAATAAAAATTACATTATTCTATTTTTTTTTTTATTATTATTTTTAGTAATTTTATTAGAATTAGAAAAATCTCTTTTCTTCTCCCTCTAGAACACAGGACACAGAGATGCTGCTCTATGTCCAGTGTAATCTGCTTTATAAGGCCAGGGCCACACGAGAGACTAATGCGATCCTCACACGATACTCGTCTCGCGCTGGCAGCACAGCAGGAGCCAAGTGTCATGTGAGTGTCACTGCAACTGAGGTCCAATCATGCGATCGGACCTCAGCTACGAGGGACAAGCCGGCACTGAGGAGGGGCGGGCCAGTGCTGAAGAGGGGCGGGCCAGCACGGAGGAGAGGGAGGGATTTATCTCCCTCTCTCCTCAGTAGCCGGCTATTGACATTCTCGCCCTACACTCGCAGTACACCGGTGTTCTGCGAGTGCAGTGCGATCTTTCTCTAGCCCCATAGACTTGAATGGGTGCGAGAGAAAGAGTCTCGCATTACAATCGCAGCATGCTGCGATTGTTTTCTCGGTCTGATTGGGGTCGAGAAAATAATCGCTCATGGGTGCTGACACATAGGCTAATATCGGTCCAAGTGGAATGCGATGTTTTTTCGCATTCCAGTCGGTCCAATTTTCATGCTGTGTGTCTTAGGCCTTAGAGGCTGTAATGCAGGTTCAGCTATATAAAATCCTCCCTCTGACATCATCATTCCTTGTGGCTCAACAGCTAAAGGCTGCTGGACACATGTTTGAAAGTTACTAGTTTGAATCCAAGGGGGTGACAATAAAGAAAACATTTTTTATATATATTTGTAATTTTTTCTCACTTCTTTATAGTAGTTTTATGGGAACAAATGAATCGGACTCTTTGCTTCACCTACATAGAGATGCAGTATCTATCTATCTATCTCTCTCTATGTATCTGAATAATCTGCTTCTGGTTTCTCTGCCTGCAGTACAGGTCAAGATTACAAAATCTTCTTTTTGTCTTTCAATAGAGGCAGTGGCTCAATGGTAGAGCTGCTGCCTATGGACCATGAGTTTGAGTCCCGTCCTGGTAAACCAGAGCACATGAGAGCATAATTCATGTACTGAACTGAGTTAGTTTATTCACTGCACTGAGGGGAGGAGCTGGGACAAGAGCTGTGAACAGAGGGACTGTGGGAGGGAGCCCTTAAATCTGGACAGTCCTACTGAATCCGGGACAGTTGAGAGGTAAGGGTTTTGGGTTACAAATACTGAGGTAAAAGCTCACCAAATACTCAATGTGTGACCATGGCCTAAAATATTTTGTGTGCTTATTCTCTAGCTTAGATTGTTTGCTTAGTTTTACCTGAACTGACAATTTTTGTCTATCTTGTTAAACTTGGGGTAGGGATGTTCTTGGAGCACCAGATTGGGGGGGAACCAATATATAATAACCATCCAGCATTACACCCAGCCACGACCACAGGCTCACCTCTATTGCTAGAAAATTATTTTAATATTACTGACTTCCAGTAACCCCACCATTAAAATCCACCAGGCAATTACCAAAATTCCAAAACCAATTAAAGGTGACCATATACACAATGTACAACCCCCCACTACAATTTTTGACACCAACTTCAAGAACCCCTCCCCACCGCCTGTCTATGCGCATGTCTATTTGTCATGTGACTGCATGTATGTAATTTACACACTTGTGGTTTCATGACTTCCCACTCTCCGGCACCAGACAGAAAATCTTGACAATGTGCAGTGCGTGTGGTGTGAGAATTCAGAAGTCTGCAGTCACATAGAGTGACTACAGACTCATCACAAATTTGGACAAACCCTTTAATGCTCCTAAAATAAATAAAAGCACAGCAACTCTTAACTTATCAACTCTTTATTAACATAGCCAGGTATCACGTAATCTTACAAGTTCTGAATTGTTACATGTGTACATGATCAGAACAAATAATAGCGCTGGACTACATCACCAGAAATATATAACTAGAACCCTTATTAGTAAAGAAATACATCACCAGAAACACAGCATCACAATCCTCATCAGTACAGAAACACATCATCAGAACCAGCAGAGGTACAGAAATACGTAACTAGAACCCCCAACAGTACAGAAATACAGCATCACAACCCTCTTCAGTACAGAAATACATACCAAAACCTCCAGCAGTACAAAAAACAGAACTAGAACACCCAGCAGTACAGAAATTCATCACCAGAATCTCTACCACTACATAAATCCATCACCAAAGCCTCCAGCAGTATAGAAATTCATCACCAGAACCACCAGCAGTAAAGAAATTCATCACCATAACCACCAGCAGTACAGAAATGAATCACAAGAACCACAAGTAGGACAGACATTCATCAC